>NC_081571.1:83287536-83518729 GCF_022355385.1 Mustela nigripes | reverse complement strand
CCCCCCCCTCCCCTGCCCACCCCTCCTGCCTTGCCCTGCCCTCAGCCCTCATTTCGAGTCTCCAGCAAGCACCCAGCTCCCACAGCGGCTGTCCTCAGCTACATGGGCCCCAGCACGCCCTGCCCACCGTATGGGGCCTGGGGCTGCGTGGTCCCAGCACCGGAAGAAGGACGTAGCAGGGATCCCCGGGGTTCTAGAGAGAGCCACCAGCGGGGCGGCCTCCCCAGAGGACCCAGCCCATGCACACCAGTGAGCTCCCCAGGACAGCTCCTCAGAAGGCACCGGAGTGAGTTCTGCACCACTGAGATGGGAGCAGGACACCCCCTCCCACAGTGCTCCCCATGTCCCCTCCTGTTTGTGGGGGAGTATTAAGGCCCTCAGGGAAGGGGTGATAGAGGCCGCGGGGTCTGTGTGCAGAGGAGGCAGGGGGCGGGTCCAACCTCAGACCCTTGGCCATCAGTGGTCGGTCTTTCCAGCCTGATTACCTGCCATGTCCCAGGGGGCCCCACCTGGCACTTTCCCACAGCCACGCGGTCCCCTGGCCCCCGTCGGTCCCCAGGTCCCGGGGCAGAGGGACCGTGCTCTCATTCTCTTCAAATGACACAGCCCCGTGAGCAGAGGCCCACCGCTGTGAGGGGGCACCTTCCGGCCTGTCCTGTCCACGGCACGGGTCTCCCTTCCCCTGGTGGGTCTCGATCTCACCCAGACGCGGACCCGGCCCCCAGCCCGACCCGCTCTCTGCTCCCCTGCTTCTGTCAGACTCCAAGCTCCTCCAGGCCCCGCAGGGTCCCACCCAAGCAGCTACAGAGCCCCAGGCACCACCCCGGGAAACCTGCTTCCCCTGGTGGCTCGTTGCAAACACTGAGAAGGCTCCATGTGGCCTCCTGTGACTTCTCCCGGACCCAGCACACGCGATGGAGGACTGTGGACCTAAACCTTGTGAGGCAGACAAAGTAACAGCATCATCGTGAACCCTGGGCTCTGCTGAGTCCCTGCTCTGGGAGGTGAAAGCCAGGGCAGGTGGTTTCTCCAGGGCTCCACGTCACAGGACACCTGAGTCTCAGGGCTGGGAGGCAGAGGGAGGAAGAGTGGAGATAGCCGGGCCGTCCAGGAAGCCCCGTGTCGCCGGCCTGGATGGAAGCCCCGTGTCGCCGGCCTGGACGGAAGCCCCGTGTCGCCGGCCAGTTGTTCAGGGCGAACAGGGTCCCAGTGCACTGAAACCGCCGAGCTGCTGAATAACTGCATGTGGAGGCCTCGACACTGTCGGTGCCGTCTGGGGATGACCTGCAAGCGGAGGCTGACTTCGGGGGCGCGCACATCCGACCCTCTCCTTCTTGTGTCTTTCCCTCTCCGCAGGACTGTCTGTAACGGGCAAGCAGAGCATGTGGGCGCGACCTCAGCACAGTGGCCGCCAGACAGAAGTGACACGGTGTCGTGTTAACTGCAGCAGAGAGGCGGGGAACTGCCCGAGGGCTGTCGGCTGTTCCCAGAACTAGAAGTACCTGCTTCTGTTCCGGTCCAGGCCTGTCTCTGGGCCTCTCTTCCTCGTGCTCCCCCCATGTTTCTCTGGTACCTGGTTCACCCCCTTCCTGTCTTCTCCACGAGCCCCAACTTGGGGGCACAGGCTGACTCACCGCCCCACATCGCATTGCTGGACAGGCTCACGACAGCCTCCTCCAGGAGCACCGGAGAAGTTGGTGGACCCAGAAGCACAGGGTGGTCCCTGGGCCATGGTGGACCCCTCCATCATGTGAGGGCCAGCCTGTCCCTCTGCCACTTTCGCTCTAAGTCATGCCTCTGAGCCCAGAACCTCCTGCTTCCCTGCTCCTCCAGACAGGAGCCTCGCGCATCCCTGCTTTAAATGCGTGATCACAGGAGAACCGTGCTCTGCGGTGTAGACCCTGCAGCGAAGATGCCTGGGCTGAAATCCGGACACGACCCTCCCTGGCTGTGCAGCCTTGGTGGGTCCCTTCCCCTCAGGTGCATCTTCTGTGCCGCGAGGACCACGCCGGGCTGCCGCACAGAGGAGCCGGGCTGTCGTGTGCCGGGCAGGGGGCCTGACCCACGCTCTCGTGACTCTCAAGTGTAATCGCTTCCACAAATAAGCTGGGGGGGGTGCAGCAGAAGCCCTGGGGTCTGTCCTTCTAGTCTAGCGTGAGTGAAAATGGCCCTACCAGCCCTTGCTGGAAGGTTTCAAGTGGGAGGGCGATCTGCACAGTGGCCCAAGGAGTCAAGAATCAGAGAAAAGCGCAGGTGCAGCCGGTGCCAGAGGAGGCCAGCCTGCTTCTCGGAGCTCCCCCGCGTCCCGGTGCCCAGGCGGGGAGGTGCGGCCAGTGCAGGTCTGTGCCCACCGGCGGAGCACTGTCCCCGCAGCCCAGCCCTCCCGCCAGACTCGGCTTGGCGAGAGCGTCGAGAGCTGTGGGAGTGACAGGGTGGCTGGCATTCAGGGAGGCTCATGGCTCAGTGACCTGGTGAGCAACAGGGCTGGACCGGAAACCATCTTCTCCTGAAATCCCACAAGGCAGCTTGGGTCTTAAAATATTTTTAATTGAAAAGGAAAGCTGTTGTTCTACGGAGAAAATCAAAATACTACTGAGTATTTTGTATAAACTGAGACAGGGAAAGAGAAAGTCTCGAGGACAAGGGATCCTGCACAAGGGGGATGTGGGAGCACAAAGCCGCCCCCCCAGGAGGAGTGTGTGGGCTCAGCGCCCCTGAGGCAGTCCTGCCTTTCGTGGGAGGACAGGCCGGAGCTCCTGGCCCGGATCTGCTGACTCCCCATCTGAGACAGAAGGGTGAGTCGGTGACGGGAATAAAGGCATAAAGGAATAAAGAAATCAGTACATCCTCCATATTAAATATCAAAACCAATTTTGAAAGCTGCAGAAATCAAAACAGTGTGGTGCTGGTAGACGGACTGAGAGGTCAGAAAGGGGAGTCCGCAGGACTGACACGATAAAGGCCGCGTCGGGTGTAGACAGATCAGCTTTTACAGTGAACGTCATTGGCCCATCAGGGAAGAAAGCCGGATTTCTACTGCACGCTGTACACCCGGACCCACTGCCGGTGGGGTCACACACATGGGATACATGAAACTGTGAAATCCTCCTGGCCTTACAAAGAATTCTAGGAGAAACCCCCAGGATTTATCTCACAGTCAGAGAAAACCATGTGCAGAGACTCAGAATCCACATGCGATGGCTCCGGGACACAACGTCCACTTCCCTGAGCCGCCGGTCGGGGTTCACGGGTTAGACGGGAAGCCATGTTCCCGAGGTGGACAATGTGATGGTTTGCCACTGGCTGTGGGTTCTGCGTTCCTATGGTGACCTGTGGGGATTCCGACTTCTCCCCGTCCTCCCCGACACGGGTGGGGTTCAAGGGCGCTGTCTGGGGGCATGGAGCGGTGGCCCCGTGCTCTCCGTATGCTGCTCCTGTGGCCAGCACGGCCATTCACAGCATTTCTCTGGAGAACTTCTATTCGGATACTTTACCCGCTTATTAAACTGGGTGGTTCATCTTTTTGTTATTGGGTTCTCAGGGCTCCTTACATATTATGGACGCAAGTCCTTTATCAGGCCTAGGATTCACAAATGTTTTGGCCCCATCCGTGACTGGTCTTCCCATTGTCTTGCCTGCACCCTTCAAAGAGCAGAAGTCCTTCATTCTGATTCTGCTCGATTTGCCATGTTTTCTTCCACAGATCACGCTTTTGGTGTCAGGCCCAGGAGCTCTTTGCCTTACCGTACACAAAAAATTGGAAAACAATGTCAAATCACAAAAAGGAATCGGAAAAAAGAGACAAGACAAGTGATTAACTGGATAAAAATATTTGAATTCATATCATAAAATGTTAATTTGTCTCACAGATGAAGAACTTGCCCAAATCCGTACACAAAGACCAGCCATCTAATAGAACAAACGCGCAGGAGAGAAGCCGATGGCTCGCAGAGAAAGAAATGTACGTGCCTGCCTCATATGAACCACTCACTTTGCTCCTAACAGGGGGGACACAGACGCGGATGGCAGTGAGAGAGCATCGCCTGCGTCTCGGGGGGCGGGCCGGGGTGGTGAGGATGTTGGCCGAGGGGAGATGCCACTCTCGGACGGGGTCTGAGGGCCTGGGACTTGGCACAGAATCTACAGAGGGCAATGTGGCCATTTCCTATAAAAATGCATATTCTGGGGCACCCGGGAGGCTCAGTGGGTTAAGCCTCTGTCTTTGGCTCAGGTCATGATCCCAGGGTCCCGGGATCGAGCCCCATATCGGGCTCTCTGCTCGGTGGGGAGCCTGCTTCCCCCACCCCCTGCCTTCCTCTCTGCCTACTTGTGATCTCTCTCTGTCAAATAAATAAACAAAATCTTTAAAACAAAACAAAAAATGCATATTCTTTTTGACCTGGAGGTCGTACTTCAGGAAATTAATCTCTCCTATGTGCTGGCTCATATGTGTTTGCAGACGCTGGATACAATGTAAAACACTGGAAATGATGGATCATCCGCTCCGCTCACAGCTGCAGAGACGGAACATTCTCCGGGAGGGTGGAGGGCGGCTCCTCCTCCTCCTCCCGGGCTTGCGGCTCAGTGTGGACCTGCTGTCTTCCCAGCTCCCAGGCTGGGCGTCCCACAAGGCCGAGCCGGAGAACTTCCTTTCCAGGACGCAGCCTTCGGTACCTCCTAAACTGCCCGCATGCGGGGCTCATTCAAGAAAACCAAACAAGTGAAAAGGAGAGAAGGAAACAACCCGGGAATCAGCCCGCAGGCGGTCCCTCCCCCGAGCGAGGGCCGGCTCGCCTACAAGCTCCGCAAACCTGCAGTGTTTTGGGCACCTGCCCTTGCCAGGCAGTTTCTTTTGAGCCTTAGAACGACTCTGAAATGAGCCCCTATTCTCGTGCACCGTTCCGGAAGCCCAGGCTCGGAGAGCGGCAGCCGCTGTCCTGCATGGCACAGGCAGAGCTGGCTCGGCCCCGGCCCCGAGGCTCCGCTCTGGCTTCGGGAAGAACGAGCCAGCTTCCGCTGCCTTTGCTTCCCGAGCGCTTCCCGGAGGCTGGCCAGGCCGCTGGCCGGGCCACGAATGCAGTCCCTGCCTTCCTAGCACAGTCACACCGGGACAGGGTCTTTCTCCTCCACTCCGCACCCCTGTAAATTCACCAGAGTTGCCGTGACCAGGCTCGGAGCACGTTACTTCGGAATGGGATCCGCCGCAAACCCTCCTTAAGCAAAAGAAACGGCTCCCGAGTCCTCGTGCTGGACGCGCGGCCCCACAGGCGAGGAGGCGCCCCCGACACTGCATTTGCCGGGGCTCACGTGCGGCTTTGCTCTCAGCTCGTTTATTTCGGGGGATTTGTGATAACGAAATCCTTGATTTCAGTCCCCACGGCCTGGCTCATGCAGAGACAAGTCTCCTTGCGACTCGTTATCCAAATGAGCAGGTAGTAGATGGCGCGAAGGCAGGTACCGCCCACCCACACGCAAAGGACCCCGAGTCTGCCCCGTGCTCCGCGGGGCCCCTGACTCCCTCCCCCGGAAGCGGGTCTGAGGTCAGAGGGTGCAGCCGAGGGCGAGCCCCCTCTACCGGCTGCTTGGACTCTTCCCTTTCCAGCAGGGACTGGGGGAGCCCAGGGGGTGCGTTTGTCCCCAGACTCCTTGCTCTCGCCCTCAGTAGAGAACATCGACCAACCGGAAACGTTGGCTCTGCGGGGGACCCACGGCCGCACGGCGCGGCCGGCCCCCCGGACCCCCTCGCTGCGGGAAGCAGCCCACGCGCTGTCGCGCCGCTCCCGCCCTCACCCGCCCCCAGGAGCACCCCGCACACCCCTTCCTCCCGCATCCCCGTCCGTGTCGCCAAGCCCCGGCCCAAGTAATTACACCGCACATGAATCATTTTTTAATGTTTGGTTTAATACATACAGATTCTTTAAACAATAAAAAAAAATCAGCAAACAGCATCACAATCTGGAATCTCTTTCTTAACATAGAAAACGGTTTCTTAATGGCACAGGGGGAGAACTCAACAGCAAGGCTGACAACATAATTAGAAGATTGTTACCGGGGAGGGAGAAGCATTCTTTACCCGGCTCTCACCGCTCTCAATCAGATCATTCCCCCTGAATGGCTAATCAGCTCTCTCCGGCTCCCGGATCCGCGAGCTGCGAGGCGCTCCCCACTCGCTAAGTGGCAAACAGTGACACCTCGGAAGGGGAGACGGAAAGTGTTAACTCGATGTGAGCAAACAGCGCATGGCGGCTGTGGATGCGGAGGTCCCGGCAGATTAGCGGCAATTGACGGAGACGGCACTGTCACACCTGGGTTGACAGGGGCTGACACGGCTTGTTGATCTCTGCTCCCTCCTCAAATTTGAGTGTCACATTTCAACAGAAATGAGAGCAATGCGAAAAAATAAAAAAATAAGAAAAATAAAAAAGAACCCTTTCAGGACTCAGCGCTGGCTCCACAGCCCATGCGTACGGCGCCGGGAACAAAGGACCGAGGGGACCGGGCTGGCCGGCCTCCAACTTGCCTCTGCCCCTGGCCCCGGCCTCGAGGGCCCTCCAGGCCACATCGGGAGGGGAAGGGAGAGAGTGCAGACCAGAGGGTCGGTGGCCAAACATGGTCCTGGGGCCACTGTGGTCTTCCCGCACAGGGTCTATTCTGGAAGAAAGCTCCTGCTCCTGGCCATTTCCCTGCCCCGCTGTCCCTGGCTTCCTCTAGAGCCTACTTTTCAGGGTGCGAGGCCCAGCACTGTGGTCATCTGCAAAGCTCCGTGGGCGACAAGGCCATGGGCAGGGCGGCGGCGCCAGAGCTGGGGCTGCCCGAGGCCAGACACGCCACTGCCACGGACTACATGGGTGGTAGCCGGTGGGAACAGGACCGGCTACCAGCGGCACGACGTCTAGCCCCTGGGGGCCCAGGGAGGGTCCAGGAAGACGGACTCCCTCTCTGCTGTCCCCGCTGCTCAGAGCTGCCCCGAACCCCAGCTCTTTCTCAGTGAAGACTTAGACGTTCGCCAGCCCATGGATCCCTCTCTGCTTCACAGCTGAGCGGACGCTGGAAGGAGGTCCCGCACGCCGCCCCTCTGCCAGGCAGGGTGGAGGTAGAACGGAGGCCAGGAGACTCCAGCGCCAGCCAGGGTCCTCACTGAGGGCCCCCAGGGGTCAGCCAGAGCCATTGCAGTGTTGCAGGCTGGAGGAGCGGAGGACTGCCGTCCTCGGGCTGGAGCACGGAGACACGGACTGGCTGCTCCCTCACCCCCACCCTGCCTGGCCTGCCCGGAGCCTCCCTCTGAGTAAAGGCACCAGGAATGTTCTTCCCTGGGAAACAGCTGGCAGGTAGCCAGCCTGCTCACGCAGCTGGTGTCCTTGGGTTTTCTGTCCCACAGCGGGGGCCGCTCTCCCTCCAAGCTGCCACGTGGTCAAGGCCCATCTTGCTTCGGGCATTGTTAGGTGCCACCTGGTGCGTCCGGTCGGCAGTAGGATGGTGCCTGTCTTCCTGTTGGGTGCACCGTGCTCGGGGTGGCTTTGGGCCATGGGGACATGTGCCCACCCTGGCAGAGGGGCTGCCCTGGGGTTTCTTTCCTGAAGGAGCTCGGGGAGGCCCTGAGCCTCAGCTGGCATCTCCCCTGGGGGCTGGGAGCCATTCTCCAGAGAACAAGCTCCTTTCCAGGAGGTCTCTGTATCTACTCTGCCTCCAGTTCCAGGCCCGTCCCAGGGTGGTTCAGGAAGAACCCACAGCAGACACGCCTTGACCGAAGGAGAATGAGGCGTACGTGCTCGTTTCTGTCAGGCTTGGTCCAGTAACGCTGCAGTGACCGCCAGCATCTCAGCCTCACGGTTTAGGACAACTAACCTCATTTCTCAGCATTTCTTGGCTCAAGCTGTGGGTCGAGGAAGACCGGCAGGGCTGTCCTTCATGGGCTGCCTCAGCATTCTGGAAGCTTCTAGCTGACCCCAACGCCATGTCGGCCAATGCTCCCATGATCTTGGAGGAGTGTAGAGACTCCATGTCTCTCCAACATGTCCACCCAGAAGTGACATGTGTCCACGGGCCTCATCACCTGGCCAAGCCTCTCCTCACAGGGAAATGGGGCTCTCCTGTGTGTCCAGGAGGGAAGGAGCCATGCTAACACCAGCGGTTACTTCTGGAGGGCGTGTGGGCCACCCGTGGGGAACCCTCCTCTCTCGTCAACCCTCCTCGTGCCCACAGCCCCAAGGCCAGAGGAACATGCAGCCCTTGGCCCCGGCGTGAGAGCAGAGAGGAGGCTGGGCTGAGTCTTAGCAGGACTCGGTGGATGGACCCCCCGCCACCAGCAGAATAAATGAACTTTCCAGGCCTCTGCACACACTGATGGGCTGTTCCCCACCTGTCCCAGTGATAAAAAGCAGTTCGTCTGAAACAGGTTTTTCATTTGCTCTGAGATTAGAATAAGCGACGGGAGCCTCTTCTCACGCCCTGGCTGTGTGTGGGCCACGGTCTGCCTCCCTGTATCCTCATGTCCAAGCATAAACACAAATCTCTTGATGGTTTCCACAGTTTCACCTTTTAGGGAAAGGTCTGCACGGACTGACATTTTCCCCAGCATCTCTAGGTGTTTCATCATATTCCTGCCGCTGCCCTGCTTGCATCAGGGCCCTTCTCCCTGTTCTCAGCAGGGTAGGCTGTGACGGGTGGAGGGCCACTGCCCCGCAGGAGTCTCATCTCCACTGTCTGACCGTCCACGGCATGTGACGGCCCTACACGCTAGCTGCACGCGTGGCTCTCCCTAGACTCCTCTGAGGCCAGCCCACGAGCTTCCTTTGACTAAGCGTCACCTTCTCCCACTCCTGGCCACAGCCTTCTGCTCAGTTCCAGCATTTTCTCAGGCTGTTCTTGGTGGTTTGAAAAGCCTCCAATTCCTAGAGAGTAGAATCTTCTGCTCCAACTCAACGTCAGCTTCAAATCACTTCCGGCAGGAAGGCTGCGCAGAGCACCCTCAGCAAAATCAGCGCAAATCCACATCCTCACCCTCTGGAAAGCCCAAGAAACCTCTTTCCAGTTCTTTTGGGAAGTTACCTTTTTTCGTGGAGTAAAGATCTTTGCTAGGGTCAGACGATCTTCATTTGTTTTGAGTCGCAAGGAAGAGGGGATGCCAGGCTGAAGTCCGAAAGGCCACGCGTGGCTCGGGAAATGACATGGAGGCGGACCCGCTCTCCGTGGAGAGGGAACATTCTCTTGCCCATCCACACAAGACCCTAGGGCATTCTTTTCTTCCACGCTAACTTAAGTCTGACTTCTCCCTAGAACGAGAACCTACCAGCTTATCAGATTATGCTGCAAGTACGTAGGAAAAGTGTGTCCTAATTTATATGACAAGGCATGACCGGCATAGTGGTTTTCCAACCAGTCTCCCTCTGTCTGACCCAAATGTGAACGAGCACGAACCTTTCAACGCAAGGCGGAAACCCCAGCACGCCTCGCGACTCAGCCCCTCGGAGCGTCAGGCTTCACGCTCAGACCTGCAGGCTGAGGAAAGAGGCAATCACACTCCCCAGCTGGTGGGCACTACTGGATTTAGGCTCCTTTTTTTTTTTTTTTTTAAGATTATTTATTTATTTATTTGAGAGAGAGAATGACAGAGAGAGATAGAGAGAAAGCGCATGTGCACGAGAGGGGACGGATCGGAAGGAGAAGTAGACTCCGTGCCGAGGAGGAAACTCGATGTGGGACCCGATCCCAGGATCGTGACCCGAGCTGAAGACAGCCGCTTCACCAACGGACCCCCCAGGCGCTCTGGATTCAGATCCCACCAGACTGCGGGTGGCAAGGTTATCACCGCTCCCCCACACAGGTCGCTGAGAAAATGAAACGGTGCGGCAAGTCTTGAGTTTTTGCTGATTCTGACTTCTGCGTGATGAACGTTGACCTCGGTAAGAAGAGGCGGCCCGCAAGCAAGGGAGGTCCACGACCTCATTCTGCCCACGCTCGGGCGGGTGAAAGCCCGTCTGACGGCTGGCCCAGTCCGTCTACGATGACCTGCTCATCTGGGAGGGCACCATCAGCCAGATGACCACCATCCTGACTTGTCCTCAACGGATCAACTAACTGGTCCTCGATGGACACGGCCCCGAACTTCCTTGGCCGACCTGCCAGAAACGTGTTCCCCGGTCACAGATGAACCCATGAGAGGAAACGGACGCCCATTCCCAATGACGTCACCAGCAAAACAGCGATAGGCGACGGAAAGCAACAGGGGATCTAAGCTCGCAAACTCAAGTACACAGAGACGATCGCTGGGCTCCGAAGAAGACACCCCAAGATCCCAGAGGGAGAAGGCCGTGTTTCATTTCCCAGCCCAGAGTGCGGAGAAAGTCCAGCGTTTGCCTCAAACCCCAGACGACTATGGCCAATTTTTAGGACACAGCCTCCTGGCCATGTCAGCTTGGACAACCGAGCTCACGTCCCTGTCCTCAGACACCAACACACCAAGCAGCCGGGAAGAAGGCGGGGACGGGACGACCGGACACGACGTCAGACAAGGCGTTCGGAAGGCGGCTTCTCCGTGGCACGGGGAGGGATGCTTCTCATCACCTAAAGTGATGTAATGAGGACAAATGAGGAACCTGGGTAATCCCCCAACCGGGTGATCTGCCCTCTAGATAGCCGAGAGTGACTAATCTGCAAGTTAATTGTTAGGTAGGAAATATTTGTCTGCTGTGAGAGTAGCTCGGTTACAACACAAAGGCTGGCTTGATTCTGTGCACTTAACACAAATCACCAGGGAACATGCGTCTCATCAACTAGCTTCTCCAATTTTAATCAATTGCTTATTATTTCCCTCCACACCAACGTATCCCCGTGATTTCTGCCATGTGAAACAATCACGGAATACTCCAGTGAGTGAGGCCTGCCAGGAGAAGGAGGCTTCATCGTTGACCCCAGGCACACAGGCTGCTGGAGGGCCCTGGCCCATGTCCCCCCACGGCACGAGGTGTGGGTGACCCGTCCAAGCTCAGCTGAGTCGCCTCCCCATCCGGTTACAAGGAAGCGATTAGCCAGGCGGGAGGAAGCTCAGCGTCCGAGTTCCGCATCCATCTGCGTGTCGTGCAACAGAAACAGAGTGTGCGAGCCCACGGGGACGCAGTGTGGCTGCACTCCCTCACCGGGCCACGGCACCCCCTTTCCCGGCCTCACAGAAGCCCACGGCTCAGCCACTCACCAGGAAGCTGGGACAGGGCAACTGCGTCGCTGGGGTTCCGCCTCCCGGGCTGGTTCCCCACCATTCTGGGCCGCAGACCTGCGTCTGGGGCGTCCGCTACCTGGGCTGAGCTGTGGAGAACAGAAGGTGACAGGAAGACCTTCCTAGGAAGCGCACTGGGGAGACTGAGGCACAGGGCAGGCAGCCGTTCCCGGGAGAGCACACCTTCCTCGGGCTGGGCTCCCTCTGCGTGGACCGTGTGGTCCCCTGGGCCACTGCAAGGCCCTTTTCCCTCCAAACTGACCTCTCCCACCTCCTTCCGGCTCCGGATGCTGTCCCCAGTGACCCGCAGCTTTGACCCAATAAGATCTTGTCCCCGCTGTACCCTCTAACTTCTCATCCCGAGGAGAAACGTTTTCCTGAAAGATGGATCTCCTTCGGGGAAAAGAAAGAAAAAACAGAAGTCTAGGTCCCTCAGAGGAGGGGGAGCGGTGAAGAGGAGGGGACAGCGCACCCCAAAGGCTGACAAGGAAGAAAGCGTGAAGAGGAGGCGAACCCGCCTCGGGGATCTGCCCTGGTCCTGAGCAGCAGGTCCCTGCGGGGGAGCCGTCGAGGCCACCACAGATGCCCCCGGGGGCCCCGCACGCTGCCTGTACATGGTGATGCTGAGCGCGCAGGGAAGCCACCCTTGGCCCTGCCGTGTCCCGGGCAACCTCCAAGCACAGCTCTGAGCCCAGGTTGACTTCCCTCCTCTGCTCTGTTTCTAGATCTCTCCGGTAGGGTCCCGCGCCCACCCAGTTCCCGAGACTCCTGGCCGCAGCCGCTCTGGGCCCACCTCTCTCATCTGTGTTGGTCGCCCCCGGGCAGGACAGGTCGTCCTGGCCTTGTCACCCCCTCCAGGGCCTACTCCTGCCAAGAGCGGACTCCCCGTGTTCGCTCAACTGTGCGCTGGCATTCACGGGGAAAATGGACGGCGGCGAACGCTGACTGATCGTTATTCAGAAACAATTATAAGTAGTAACTTTATGGTCAGGTACGTGGGCAATACAATTAAATAACAGTGACCTCATTCCTATGAATGTCACAGTTCCCGGGTAAACTCTGAATCAGCAAAGGGAGTGCTTTGGGTCAGTGTCTGTTTGGGGCCTCCGACAGACCTGGGCACACTCGCTGCACCGTCCCGGGAGCCGGCGTGGACGGGAGCTGCCAACGCCGCTCTCCACACGGCTGTGCCGACATCCCGGCTCCCGCGTGCCTTCGCTGTCCTGATGTGGCCCACGGATGGAGCGACCCTGCGGGGACGGGGCAGGATTCTGCTGGTGAGGCACCCAGGGCAGCACAGGTGTCAGTGTCCTGAGGCCACCCAAACGCAAGCCGGGAGCTGAGCACAACAGAAACACATGTCCCAGGCCTTGGGGCCTCGAGTCCAAACCCAGGGCGTCAGCAGGGCGGTCCTCCTCGGAGCCTCTGGAGAACTTTCCTCGCCTCTTCCAGCACCTGGAGTGGACCAGCCGTCCTGCTGTCCCAGGCGCGCAGACCTGGCACTGCCGCCAAGTGGCCATCTTCACACCGTCCTCCCCGTGAGTCTGTCTCTGAGTCCAAGCGTCCGTCCCCTTTTATAAAGCCGCCTATCGCGCGGGTCATACCAATGACTTCTCCCTCACTTGATGACTTCTTCTTCTTCTTCTTTTTTTTTCTTTCAGGATTTATTTGTTTATAATTTTAGAGAAAGAGAGTGCGAGCGAGCAGTGGGAGGGATGGGGGGAAGGAGAAGCAGACTCCATAGTCAGTGCAGAGCCTGACACGGGGCTCAATCTCATGGCCCTGGGATCACAACCTGAGCCAGAATCAAGAGTCAGAGGCTTAAGCAGCTGAGCCACCCAGGGCTCCTGCCCCCTGATCACTTCTGGAATGACCCATTTTCCAGGTACCGGTACTGAGGGTCAGGACCCGAGCATACCTTTGGGAGGGACCCATTTCAGCCACGGACATTACTGTCCTTCCCTCCCTACCTGGCCCCCGGCCACGTGTCACGAGGTCAGAGGACATTCGATGTTCTTAGGCCCTTTGCTCTCAAGATCCCTTTATACTATTAAAAATCATGGAAAAACAAAAAGAGTTTCTGTTTCTGTGGGTCATATTTACTGATAATTACCGTGTTAGAAATTAAAGATATGAAAATGTTTACATAGTAATTTTAATTAAAAAAAAAATAACTATAGGGACACCTGGGTAGCTCAGTGGGTTAAAGCCTCTGCCTTCGGCTCAGGTCATGATCTCAGGGTCCTGGGATCGAGCCCCGCATCGGGCTCTCTGCTCAGCGGGGAGCCTGCTTCCTCCTCTCTCTCTGCCTGCTTCTCTGTCTACTTGTGATCTCTGCCTGTCAAATAAATAAATAAAATCTTTAAAAAATAACTATAACAAACCCATTCTACAGTAATACAGGTAACATATTTCTATGAAAATTAGTATGTTTTCTTAAAAAACACCAGTGAGAGGAGCGGCATTATTTTACATTTTTGCATGTTGCTGTCTTGGGCCAGATTCTCCGCCGTCTTCTGCCTCCAGCCTGTAGCAAGGTGTCGTTCTGGTTGAAATGGAAGAGGAAACCAGCCTCGCACAGACCTGTAGCTGGGGGAGGGGTGCCTCGATGGCCTTTTCAGATAGCTGTGGGTGCGTTTCTCTGTCATTCCACCAAAACACGGCAAGCGGCAATGTCTCACGGGTTAGCTGTGGAACCCGGAGCCCTAGAGATCAACTCTTCCCGCTAGCGCAGGGGACACACGGGTCTGTTTCGCCCTTTGAATGCATGATTTCATACTGTCAGATGGTGCAGACCTTCCCAAAGCTGATACACTGTATCAGGCAATTCTTGAAAAAAAAAAAAACCACATTTGTTAATATCACCACATCTCAGGGAAAGGTGTTTTCGTGCTGGGCAATTCAGGCTCACAGGAGCGGGGTAAGTTTTCCAGAATTCTAACTTTCACCTGAACATGCAGGCTTCATTATTGACGACAATACCGCTGCTCGCCATGTTTGAAGGCGTGTGTTTGTGAAAACATCTTTCCGCCACCGAGTCTGAACCACTCCTGACTGTGAACATCCCTGTAAGCAAAAATGATGTTTCACGAACATTCGAATGTGAGCCAAGCTCTTCCTTGAGACGGTCGTCACGCTTGAGCAGCAGAACAGGGTCCTCAGAAGACATGTGCTCGAGGGTCAAGATTCCGTATGGTGAACGTTTTACTGCTCTCTCTGGAATGCTCCTCAGCGGCGCTGGCTTTCCCGCCGCGACTGCGCGGCAGTGAAGGACATGGTGCTCCCAGCGCGGCAGCTCTGGCCGGCTCAGTCCCGGCACGGACGCCAACATGGAGAGACGGGCACCTCAGGTCCTGCTCCTTTCCTGCCACTGCAGAGCAGACGACCACAACTCAGCAGCCACCAACAGCCCACGTCTGCTCTCTCGTGGCTTCCAGGAACAGGGAGTCTGGGCAGAGCTTAGCCACAGCCTTAGCTCAGGTCTCCCAGCACTGCAGTCCCATTGGGAGGTTGGCTGTGATTCTTTCTTTCTTTTTTTTTTTTTAAGATTTTTATTTATTTACTTGACAGATAGAGAGGCAGGCAGGGAGAGAGGAAGGGAAGCAGGCTCCTCGCTGAGCAGAGAGCCCGATGTGGGGCTCGATCCCAGGACCCTGAGACCATGACCTGAGCTGAAGGCAGAGTCTTAACCCACTGAGCCACCGGGGGGGCCCCCAGTTGGCTGTGATTCTTATCAGCAAACCCACATGGGCTGTTGGTGGGACGCGCTCCTCTTGGCCCAGGGGACCCTTGCCTTCTTGGTGGCTCCAGGCTGTGGTCCCTGTGCAGGACACTCTCCCTCTGACAGAAGCTGGGGGAATCTCTCCTTTCGAGGGGTTCGCCTGATGAGGCCAGACCCGTGCAGGACTGTCTGATGAAGTCAAAGTCAACCTGCTTAGAACGGTGATGGTATCTGCAGCACACGGACCGGCACAGGGTACACAGACTGACGCACGGTAGTGGGTAATACCGTGGCCTTGCCCTCTCGCTCTAAGAGACATGCTGCGGGGTGTGCACAGCAGAAGCAGGGATCCCAGGGAACGTCCTGGAACTCTGCCTACCACCCTTATCTCAGTGCCATCATTAGGACCAGGCATGCAAAATGAAAATGGGGTCCTGTGTTTAAAAGTTGCTAAGAATTTGGAGACTCCAACAGCAGCTCACTGGACTGACTGAGCATGGGACCCCCCCTGGACACAGGCACGTGAAGCCAGGCCCAGCTTTTATGCGAACAGTTCTGACCTCACGGGCCCCTGCGAGGACTCGGAGACCCCAGGGCTCTGTGGACCAAACGGCCAACAGGAGCACCTGGCCCTGTGTTGACAGGGAAATTTATATGAGCCTCGTCACACCAGAAGTCTAAGAAGCTTCCAGCACGGCTGGGACATCTCTGGTTTCTATCCTTCCCAGAAGTCCTTTCTGATTTTTCCCTTCAGCTCAGAGAAATTTCCCCTGGACCACGTATGTCCTGGTGATTCGGTCACACAGGGACTTGCAGCCTACCCCTCACTGGGAGATGCCAGAACCCTGCCTATGTTCCAGCAACACCACGTCGAGGGAAACTTGCAGCATGGGCCTGCTGCTCCCTGTGGCCCCAGAGACAGCTGTGCCGGTGGGGATTCAACGTGGCCCCCGGGAGAGGCAGTTCTGAGGGAAAGCAGTGGTCTGTCTTCTGAGAAAGTCTCCTCCTAGAACGAGGAGCACCTCTTCCCAGGGAATCTGGGATCTCTCTGTCCCCTCCTGATGGCCAGAGGCCCTGACCCTTTATGCTGAGCACAAGTGGGACATACTTGGGACACCTCATCTGCCCAAAGAGGGTCTGGCCCAGGTTCTGAGCCCCATGAGCCTATGCTCCATGATGAGGCGTGGATCCCTTTGTCGAATTCTGTTTGCTCTTAGTGCCGCGTGTGGCCCTCCAGCACAGACCGCGCTTTCTCAGTATCTGAGCTTTCTCTCGTTTGCTTGCAGCTGACCAGCAAGGAAGCCGAGCTGGCCCTGGGGACTGCCTGCTTCCACCGGCACAGGTGCGGTCCCTATAGTCGTGCAGGGAGTGGGGTCGGCTCTCCAAGTGTGGCGCTGGGGCTTCTTCCTGAGGTCACCGCATTTTTAAACAAGGGTTATTTCTGTCTGGAAATCTAAAAACATTTTGTGGCCAATGTTCCCGCTGTGGCCACATCTACCTCTGCAGCCCCCAGAAGAGCGGCCAACAGATTTTGATCCAATCCGACCTGCTCACCCCAGAGTCTTGGCTCCCTGTCAAAGCAGTCGCCTTACTGCAGACGGTAATCTTTTAATGATGCAAATGCTACCATGTCACCTTCCTGCCTAAGATCCCTCAGTGGTCCTCCACTGCCTTGTTTCCACAAATATGCACCGAGACAGCCGCACAAGGCCCCAGCCGCCAGAGCTACGTCGGTGATCAAAATGGCAAAATTCGTGCCCTACAGAGACCACATTCGAGGGGAGGTCAGACACCACACAAAACACAGACCTCAAAGGCATGCTAGAAGGTGAAGATCCTGGACAAAGTGGATCAGGATCTGGCCCTCAGGACTCCCAGGGGCTCAGCGGGCAGCTGGGGCCTCACTGTGAGGAGGCATGTGAACAAGGAGAAAGGTGAGAGAGGGAGCCCCACGTGTGTCTGGAGAGCTGGCTGGTACGAAGCAATGGTGGAGCTCACCTGGACCCTTAGAGGGACAGGTGTGGGCATGTGAGCTTGGTACAACAAGAGGAGAGAGGTCAAGGGGCCATGAAGAGTCCTCCACTGAGGGCTTTATGCTTGGGGTTGTAGGGGTGTGGTTTCGAGGTCAGCTCCTGCTGTTTCCCCCTCCTTTCTACGCTCCATCATCCTGGCCTTCCAGTTTCTCAGAACCAGAAAGCCTTTCCACAAGTAAGTCACCCTTTCTGGAATTTCCTTGCCCTCTGACTCACACTTGTGTCTTTTCTTCTTCAAAAATCTTTCTTTTGCCCATCCTACTTGATTTGGGCCTTTGTGCTGCACTGTCACAGTCCCTCGGACAGTTCCTTCCCAGCTCTTTGTCCATTTATACTTGCTGAGTGCATGGACAGATGGACGGATGGATGACGGAGGATGATAGATGGATGATGGACGGATGATGGATGGATGGATGATGGAGGGATGGATGATGGATGGACGGATGGATGGACGGATGGATGTGTGATGGATGGACGGATGCATGGATGGATGGATGATGGATGGAGGATGGATGGATGGATGATGGATGATGGATAGACAGATGGATGGATGGATGGATGATGGAGGGATGGATGATGGATGGACAGATGGATGATGGATGGATGGATGGATGGATGGATAGGATAATTTGTTTAGTATTTGTCACCTTTGCTAGACTCTAAGCTCTATGAGGGGAAGGGCTGTCTGTGTATCACTGAAACTTGGGATTCAGAACTTGGAAATCAGGTGGTGCTATTATATGTTGATTGATCAACTCATGTTAGCTGACAATGGGATTCAACAGATGAGGAGTCTCGTGTAGAGAGCTCATCACCTCGACTGGTCAAGAGTTGGGTAAGTTTGGCTTTTTAAACTTGCTTTCCTATTAAGGGACTGAGATGGGGCAGCTTTCAGGCAAGGGGCTCATGCCCACCTCTCCTGTTGACAATAATATTGGCTTTGTTTTCAATCCTGCAGAGGACTGACCAAGGTTTCCACCACAGCCTCTGACAACAATATACCTTATATCTGAGACTCGTAGCATTTTCACAGATGGCCTGAAGGAAGTCAAATGGCTTTTCAATAACCCAAACTTTGTAAATGCCAGGATGTTTGCAGCAGGGAAGCTGGGGAGTCCTAAACATCTAAAGTGGGGCCTGTTGTACCACCGACTAGCTCAGAGCACTGGCCAGGCTACTGAAAGTCTCTAATCCTAAAATATCAGAACTGCGAAGTGAAGCTAATAATAAGTCCCTGTGCTCCCTAATCATCCCTCCTCCTTGGGGTTATGAAAGGGGGAGATGCAATACAATGTTATAAGGTCTGTGGATGGTTCTATGAGCCCTAAAAAGCCTCATCACTTCTCAGCCTTCTGGTTAAGATCAAGTGTAAAAAACTGTTGGTGGTTATATAAGCAGAAAAGATCTATAACATTTCTACCCACAAATTATGTGCATTTGCACAATTGCTGTTATGAAATTACATATTGATACCTGCTACTGTGACGCGAGAGTGCAACTACGACAGCACCAACATCTCAGAAAGACCCTCGCTTAGGCCTGCCCTCTCCCTGCTCCATTCTGCTTTCTTCCCGGCACTTGTTCCCGCTGAAAGTGATCTATCCCTCTTACTCATGCTGCCTGGACTCCGGACCCACCGGACCGTAGTGTGGGCTTCCCGGGGAGACAGACGTTGCCGATTTTGTTCATTCCTTGGTTCCCACATGGAAAACTGGTGAAGATAGGCGGGGTAAATGAATAGCTAAGTAGAATAGTATGAAGTTTTACAGATTTACCTTTAATTCACAGCATTTTAAAGGCCCAACATAAGTGGTTGAACTATTTATGGTCAAAGGGGTACATATCAAGAAAATATCACTAAGATCAGTTATGATGGTGTGTGGGACCAAATTAGGGTGTGCAAGATGAGTCTATGGAAGTCAACAGGCAGCTTTACAACATGTTAACTATGTATCAGTAACTACACATCATTTCATTCTAGAAGGTACTTTATAAAAGCAATGAACACTTCTATTTAAGAAATGTCCCTAGACTACCACTGGGTTTTAATAAATGAAGATCATTCCAGAGTGTGATTCTTGTCCCTCATAAATATTATTCATGGGTGCTGGTCCTTTTCTTTTCATGTTTCAATTTTTATTGAAGTCCAGTTCGCTAACGTATAGTATAATATTAGTTTTAGGAGAATTTAGTGATCATTACTTACATAGAACACCCATCGCTCATCACAAGTGCTTAGTTTATGTCCATTACCCATCTAGCGCGTGCCCGTGCCCACTTCCCTCCATCAGCTCACCAGTTTGTTTTCTATCACTAAGAGTCTGTTTATGGTTTGCCTCTCTCTTCCCCCCGACTATGTTCATCTGTTTTGTTTCTTAAATTCCACACGAGTGAGAGCATATGGTAGTTCTCTTTCTCTGACTGGTTTATTTCACTTAGTATAATAGACTCTAGCTGTATCCACACCAATGCCAATGGCAAGATTTCATTCTTTCTGGTGGCTGAGTAATTTCCATTATATATATTTACACACACACACACACACACACACACACACATCACAGCTTCTTTATCCATTCATCTTCGGGCTCTTTCCATAATTTGGCTATTGCTGATAGTGCTGCTACGAACACTAGAGTGCACGTGTCCCTTCGAATCACTACGTTTGTATCTGCAGGTAGACACCTAGTAGTGCGATTGCTGGGTTGTAGGGCAGCTCTATGTTCCACTTTTTGAGGAACTTCCATGCTGTTTTTCAGAGCGGCCGCACCAGCTTGCATTCCCACCAACAGTGCAGGAGGCTCCCCTTTCCCCGCATCCGCGCCAGCATCTGTCATTTCCTGACTGGTTAATTTTAGCCATTCTGACTGGTGTGAGGTGGTGTCTCATTGTGGTTTTGATTTTATTTCATTTCCCTGATGCCGAGTGATGTGGAGCATCTTTCCATGTGACTGCTGGCCATGTGTATGTCTTCTTTGGAGCAATGTCTGTGTCTTTCACCCATTTCTTAACTAGGTTATTTGTTTCTTGGGTGTTGAATTTGATAAGATCTTTACAGATTTTGGATACTAACTCTTTAACAGATATGTCATTTGTAAATATCTTCTCCCATTCCATAGGTTGTCTTTTAGTTTCATTGATTTTCTCCTTCGCTGTTTAGAAATTGTTTGTTTTTTTTTTATATTGAAGTCCTAATAGTTCATTTTTGCTTTTGTTTCCCTTGCCTTCAAAGACATGTCTAGTAAGAGGTTGCTATGGCCAGTGGCAAAGAGGTTGCTGCCTGTGTTATCCTCTAGGATTTTGACGGTTTCCTGTCTCACATTTAAAGCTTTCATCCATTTTGAATTTATGTTTGTGTGTGGTGTAAGAATGTGGCCCAGTTTCGTTCCTTTGCATGTGGCTGTCCAGTTTTCACAAGACCATTTATTGAAGAGGCTGTATTTTTTTCCATTAGACATTCTTTTCTGCTTTGTTGAAATCCTGAAAACCCAAAAGACTCCACCAAAAAATTGTTAGAACTGAAACATGAATTCAGCAAAGTCACAGGATATAAAATCAATGCACAGAAGTCTGTTGCATTTCTATACACCAATAATGAAGTGGCAGGAAGGGAAATCAAGGTATCCGCCCCATTTACAATTGCACCAAAAGCCATACGGTCCCTAGGAATTATTCTAACTAAAGAGGTAAAAGATCTGTACTCTGAGAACTATAGGATGCTTACGAAAGAAATTGAAGAGACACAAAGAAATGGAAAGACAGTCCATGCTCACAGATTGGAAGGACAAACTGTGAAAGTGTCTGCACCGCCCAGAGCAGTCTACATGGTCAATGCCACCCCCATCCCAATACCATCAGCATTTCTCACAGAGCTGGAGCAAATACACCTAAAATTTGTATGAACCCACAAAAGACCCCAAATCACCAAAGCAATCTTGGGGAAAAAAAAAAAAAAGAAAGAAAAGAAAAGAAAGAAAGGTCCGGAGGCTTCACAATTCCGGACTTCAAGCTCGGTGACACAGCCGTCATCATCAAGATGGTACGGCACTGGCCAGAAACAGACCCACGGATCCACGGAACAGAACAGGGAGCACAGACATGGACCCTCGACGACCTGCTGTTTCTTTAGAAGGTTGAAATCTCAAGCAAATGATTCCCATACCCATGGGTCCACTGATATACATAAAGAGATGAAATAATAAATAAACCGGGGAGGAGACAGATTTCCCAGCAGAAGAATTCCAAATAATTCATGAAACTACTTCACCTTCAGGGAGGTGGAGCCCGAGCGCCTCCCGTAACTGTGGGCTGTGCACAGTGGCTCCCTTCCATGGGACGATCGAGGGGCGCGACCCAGCAGTGGGGAACCCTGACAAGCACGCCTCAACCAGGTGACTCGGACCAGGGCAGTAGAGACGATTCAAGTGGACCGACTCTGCCCTACTGTGATGTAGTAAGAAGTACATAGTAAGTGGGATCTGAGCATTCACTTTTTCAGGATAAACTAGAGAATTGGGGGAGGATTTGGATAGGAAGATAGACCCTGCGTGTCTCCAGGCCCCCAGCCCAACTTTGGGGACTCGGGGTTGGCCTTTGGAGCCGTCCTACTCAGCATTCTAACCCTGACCACCGCGGTCTTCCATTTGGAAGTTTAATTCTATTATGTAGAAAAATAAGACCTCATCTATTTAAATGAGAAAAAAAAAAAACATGTTTTCTTTGATTCTGGATAATTTACCTTTAAAAAAATTACACACGGAGATGGTATTAAAAGCAAGAGTTGTTTTACATTTCAGATAAAGCTGTGCAAAATCATCTGTTATGTATAATTGGTTCCAAATTGTCCCTCTCGTGACAAGTTTCTAAAGGCGTCTCCCGTACTCGCCTGGACGCACCCAGATGGGGGATAAAGGGAGCAGACTCCACAACAATCAGGGTTTATTTGAATGTCAGTGGGGTATTTCCAGGCTCTTCACCCCGAAGTGGCCTCATAGGAGCCAGATATGAAACGCACTGAAGAGATTATTCACAGCTCAGCCTCTGCCCTCCGCGCCGCAGCCAACCTTAAATTAAGAGCTTTCTGGGGAGACTTGAGAATGATTTCGGTACACCCAGATTCGATGTTAAAGGGTTTAAATGCCGTTATTTTTTCCCCCCGTGTACTGGACCTTACATATTAATATTCAGGCCAGGAACAGTTCAAAATCGCAGAGAACAAGAGCACTCGGCAACGGCTCAGTGGGAGGCTGAGTGTAAGTAGCCGTCAATCACCAGAAATGGGCCATTGTGAGCCCAGACAGCCCTAACAACGCCCTGCTGCAGGCGCCGTCACTCTCCTTGTTCTGCCGGCTCCGAGCAAGTGCGGGTGGAGGGAGGGGAAGGCGGGGCCCAGGCACGGAGCAAGCGGAGGTGGGACCCCGAGGTGGGACCCCGGAGCCCCGGCTGCGGCCGCGGGAGGGACGGAGGCCAGGGCCGGGCCGGGACGTCTGGGCGACGCGAGCCGCCCTCTGGGGCAGGAGCCGTTCCCTCTTTCATGCTCCTGGGCTGTCGGGGAGACTCGGCTTCCTGGGCGGCAGACAGGGTGGCCCGTGACAGGCCAGTTGGCCTGGAGGACCCGCACACCGACGGGCCCGTTGGTCTGGGGCCCCGTGTGTCTGACGCGCTCGTCAGAGGGGCCAGCGCCTCCCGGGCCAGGCCGGCCGTTTGCTCCCTCCTGGGAGTCTGTCTGTTCGGGGCTACTCGGCAGTTTCCTTCCGGATCTCTCGGTCGCCCAACGATGCTGACAAAGCCACCGGCAGGATGGTGAGGCTCGCAGCAGCCGGCCCTTGGCTGCGCGGGGCCCTTAAGCATGTGTCTGTCACCCCCTCACGGCTGCGCCCGCGGTGCCGCTGGGACGGTCCGCATCCCCCGCTCCAGACCCCTCCTGGGACGTCGGGCACCGCGGCCCCGGCAGACAGGACGCCTCCTCACGAACCGTGATCACAACCCATCCTTCCCCCGACTATGCAGACCACGACCGTCTACCTTTTCACCCTACATGACAGATGTCCCTCTGCTGCCACATCCTAAGTCCATGTCATCAGACCACCAAGCCAGTGCAGTGGGAAGAGCCGGCCTGGGGCTGGAGCAGGTGGGCGGCCCGAGGGCTGGTGGCCTGGCTCTGGGCTCTGGCGAGGTCACCGTGGAAGCGGGGGTGCTGCGGGAGTGGTGGGCAGGGAAGGGCCACGCCGCCCCTGGGCAGCCCCGTGGGAGGCTTCCTCAGAAGGTGTGGCGGCGAGGAAACACACGTGTGTTCTGGAAGTCTGTGTGAGGGAGGACCTGGCACCAAAAACAACGGGAAGAACCAGCGCACCGTACCCTGGAGGCAGTCTCGGGAGGACGAGGGCTCTGGTCAGAGCGATGGCCTGGGGCGGGTGTGGGCCACGGAGGGACGCCGCCCAGCCTGCCTCCCGTGGTCGCCCTTTGTTCAGTTGGCAAATCAGTCCTGAACCCCTGCGCTGGGTACACAGAGGTCAGCAAACACGTCTGGGCCCCTGGGACCTTCCCCTCCGGAGGCAGGCTGGCCGATTCGGCAGCCGTCCGTGTGAACGGGAACGAGACATTTCTACCAGATTCAAGAGCCGCCTTTCCGTGGCACGGCCCGCTCTCAGCCCTCGCACGGTTCCGTGCTCACCAGGCTTCCTCTGTGACAGCGCTGTTGTGAACGTGGGTGCACGCGTGCCGGCGGCCGCGCAGGCGAGGAGCAGAGAGGCAGTCAGTCAGGGGTCCGTGATGTGGGCAGGGCAGACGGGAGGAAGGAGCACGTGCTCTCTCTGGAGGGACGGGAAAGCAGGAGCAGTTCCACCACAAAAGCACGGCACCCCCTTCCCCAAACCCCTCATCGCCCCTGTCATGATGTGAGCGCCGGATCTCCAGATCTCCGTTTGGAGGCCGCGGCCTAGCTACCTACGTTGTGTAGACACATGTACCGCGTCTGGATGACCCACAGGGGACGACACCAGTGCAGATCTCGGGGCTCAGCCTCCTCCGAGCAGCCCACCTTGCCGATGCCTGCAAGGACCCCTCTCGCCCACACTGTCCAAGCCTCCTGCGTGGATCCCGCCAGGCCTCTGGAGGGACTGGCGCAAGCCCTCCAGTTTCGCAGGTCCCTTCCCCTGTCTGGCGGGGACACACGGTAATGACAGAGCTCTGTGTCATCCCGCTTAGTGTGGGATACAAAGGAACAACTTAACACGAATGGGACACCCCAAAACAAGAAAGACGCTGCCTCTCGTTGGATCAGATGCCCCCTCATTACTCCAGCTCTGGAAACGGCACAAGTCGCGGAGCCCAGAGGCGGGGACAGAGCCGTGGATGTGCGCTGCCAGCCGGCGCTGCGCCGGCGACTGCCCAGCGCTTCAGCAACAAGGACAACAGAGAAATCCGCAGGTGTTCTTCACCCACGTCCCCAGACGCGCGGATGTCTGTGGTCGGTCTTTATCAAATGCAACCCAACACACCGAGACAGGCACCCCCGCAAAACCAGACCCGGCCCCTGCCCCCGCCGTGGCGGAAAGAAGCCCCGTTTACTTGACACGGAGGCAGCCGTCCTCGCGTTCGTGGCTCGGCCGCGGCTCGGGGAGAGCTATCCAGACTAGCAGGACGGTTTCTGACTAAAATAACAACCCAGGGAGACGACACACACGCTGTCCTCGGGGCCCCCAGCTCTGAGCCCAGGTTGGTGGTCCCTCTGGCCTTGGCGGGGGACTGCACTCGTCCTTCCACGGGGGTGCCTGGGATGAGCATCCGTCTTCTCTTCCGCGAGGGGCAGCACGTGCCGGATGACTTTGGTTCAAATCCTGACTTTGTCATGGACTCTGTGACTCAGCACGTCATGGACTCTGTGACTCTGCACGTCTCGTCTGCAGCCGGGGGAGCACGCGGATTCCTAAGCCGTGAGGAGGAGCAGGTGCGCGGCCCAGACGCATGCTGGGCGTATGACGGCCGTTCAGAGCACGATGCTCACGGCCGATATTTAATACAGAAACGGGATCCTACTTGTTTAAGCCATTGATGTCACTTAGCAGCCATACTGAATGGATATCGGATTGCTTGAAAAGTCATTTTCATTTTGTTTTGGATATTCTTCCTATTTTCATCTAGTCTTGCACGCATCCCCAATAGTAAACTACCCCTCTAGCTCCTGCGCCCGTGTACGTGCTGGGTACGCGGGTGCAGACACCAGACGAGCCCCGAACACTTCCACATGTTTGTCTCTCTAACTGGAAACACCTGCCAGCCCTCACCTTCCTCACAAACTCCTCCATGAGCTTCCAACTCAGCTCCAGGGCACTTGCCATAGCAAATTACCTCTGGTGACCTCCTGCCGAAGGGACAGCTCCTTCTAGAATTTCCCCATAGTGTTTGCACGTAATGCTCCTGCACCCCAGGCCACACACACACCACACCAGTACACACGTCTCAAGCCCCTCCGACTGCGACCTTCTGGGCCGAGAACGGTGTGTCTCCCATTGTGGCCAGCCAAAAAGTGTCCGGACATCTGATACGGGATAACACAGCCGTCACCAGCCGATGGCTGCCTAACTCACCAAACACAGAACGGTGAGCTAGATAAATGACGACTGTTCGAAGATACTCAGAATCGGGGCTGGCTCTTTACTTTCGGGTCCCTTGCTTGTGCCGGTAATGAGTGGTTTAGGACCACAACTGCCCAAGAAAGGGATGGGTCAGGGAAACAGCAGCTGGGGTACCGGGGGCCCCCAGACGACCTTCCTGGTCCAGCAGACTTCTCAGAGCACGGAGCTCGTGGCTTGTCACCATCCTGTGACTGCGCTGTGACCTTGTTCTGTGGTCATTACTGCAGAATTCCTCGAGGTTCCTCTGAGAGACAGGAGGATGGGCTGTTCTCGGTGTATCTGATTACCGGGTTTAATCGGGAAAGAAAAGCGGCATGGCTGTGAATTGTCTCCCAGGAAGACGTTCCCAGGCCATGGGGCCTCCTGTGGCAGAGGGAAGGCGGATCGTCTTTCCCTTGGAAGAGACACCGCTTTGTTCCATTCAAACCCACCGGCGGTCGTCGGAAACGGCTGCACCCTAGAAACGTCTGCTCCCTGCCACACTCAAGCTGGTGCTGCTCCATGCCAGACCCTGCAGATTAGCGGGAACAAGCCTGTGTGTCTCCAAGCGTTTATTCTGGACTCTTGGGCCATGTAATTCCGCTGCTAAGATGAAGGCCCTTCAAAAAGGCTGGAGGGGAGCTCACGTTCATTTCCTGTGTCCCGTGTCTCCCGCGTCCCCGCCACGGGACAGAGCAGCGACCTCCTCTGTTTTTTCTCTGCTTTATTCCATCGTCTGGAAGCAGCGCCTGGCACATGGCAGGTGCACAATACGTGTTGGTTGGATGTAGCACATTACCCGGCACCATACACGTCTGTCATCGGTATCTCACGCAGCGTACGCTAGTGGGTTGACAGGCATCTGGTGCCTGAGGTGCAGGTGAGCACCGGCTGCAGTCAGTATCCGGTTCCTACGAGCTCCCGGTGCATCTACTGTAGCTATCGTTGGCTGCTGGGCCTCATGGGGTTGCCATACGAGTGTGTGAACCGTATGCGTGCTTTCCTGCTATGTTGAGAAAAATTCTGGGTCAAAGGTGGAAGAGTGGTCCACGAACACAGTCACTACTGCCAGCCTCAGTTCTCAGCTCCAAACCCCATTTCCAAGCACGTTACTTACTCGGTAACGTAGCAAGGCTTTCCTGCGGACAGAATGCGGCAGATGGGCACCTGCCCCGCGTCCATGAGCAGGTCATGTGCACATGGGAGTCGTGGTGGCTCCTTGACCCCCGTGCGTGGGAGGCACCCGTCCCGGGGGTGTCAGACACGGCTGGCACTGCTGCTGGGGTCGCACGCCATGGGGCGTGTGTGTAGGGAGGGAGCCCGCGTGTCACCAGGTCTCACATGAGGGTTTTGTGGTCACAACATTCCAGTAGGTCGTCCCCAGGCCGCAGCCAGGACACCCTGCTCGGGGACAGGCGACCAGTCACCACGGCTCACGGCCGCACAGTGTTTACAGAGGAAGAAAACCAAGACTGGACTTGAATTTCAAGCTTGTTTTCCCAGAGCGTCTCAGGAAAGCATCGTAGCTCTGGGATCTGCGTGTGCAGATTCCAGCAGCTGAAAACCTAACAGCTAGCCGTTGCGGGTTGACTCATGTCTCCCAAGAGATGCATTCAAGTCTTGACCCCCAGTGCCTCCGAGTGTGACCTTACTTGGACAGAGTGCCTTTGTGGATGTGATTAGCTAAGATGAGGTCACGCTGGGGTTAGCCCCTGACTGGTGCTGGTATGACTGGTGTGACTGGTATCCTTTGAAGAAGGGACCAGGGACAGACGCAGGAGCAGGGTGAACACAGGAGGACAGAGGCAGAGAGGGAGCGATCTCACTAAGGAGTCAAGGGACGCTGAAGACTGCGGTGGCCGTTGGAAGCCGCCGAGCCTGGGGCAGCCCCCGTGCCTCCCACAGAGCAGCCAGCCCCAAGGACACCTTGATTCCGAGTCTGGTTTCCAGAGCCTGAGAGAACACGGTCCTGTTGGCTTCAGCCTCTCCAACCATGACAGCCTGTTTCAGCAGCCGAAAAACAGCTGCGAGAGAGACCTCCATGAAGTCAGGGGGCACCGGGCACGGGCGCCCCGGGAACGTCCCTGCCTCAGCCTCGAGGACGTTCCTCCGAGGTCTATGACCACGTCCGTGTAGGTGAGCGAGCACTGTGGGGTGGGGCGGTGGGAAGGCTAGAACCACAGACAGGGCACCGCACACAGCAGGAGCAGCCCTTGGGAGGGTGGAGCAGAAGGGCTTGGCCACCGGGGACCCCAAGACCCACCGTAGTACCAGATGGGGCCCACTTACAGGGTCTCTGCTCAGACACGCACTGCTGCGGGCAGCAGTTACCCCTGGGCCCCCCCCCCCCTACAGGCTTTCCTCACTGTCCCTGAGTATGATTCAGATGCACTGGCCTCTGTGGCTGCTGTCACCCCTCACAGCACCCAAAGTCAGAACCCCCTCTGGCCTGGCCTCTGCCACGGGCCAGCCTTCCAGAGCCCTGTGACCGTGGGCTGCCTCAGGGGCGGGAAGTGAGGCGCTCCCTCCCCCCAGGAGCCTTTGCACCTACTGTGCCCTCCGTCTGGACCACAGCCTAGCCGTCCACAC
Organism: Mustela nigripes; assembly: GCF_022355385.1. NCBI lineage: Eukaryota > Metazoa > Chordata > Mammalia > Carnivora > Mustelidae > Mustela > Mustela nigripes. Next base: position 83,490,559 of record NC_081571.1, on the reverse strand, counting down.
ACCAGTGTGTGCACAAGGACACACGTACCCTGCACACGCCTGCACACATGCGTGTGCACCTCAGAGACACACACACACGCATACCCACTGCCTCACGCAAACACACGTGTGTGCCACAGACACACATGCATGTCCCACGCACATACACAAGAGTGCCCACAAAGACAAACACGCATGCATGTCCCCTCCTGCCCTACATGCACACACATGTGCCTGCGAGACACACACACACACGTCCTCACCCGCCACCTGCACGGATGCATGTGCACCTGCAGACACAATGCACACGTACGAGCCCACATGCCCCGTGTGCACATGCACATGGACCCGCACACACATGCGTGTGCACCTGCAGACACACACACACACGCATAGGTGGACAGACATGCTCTACATTTACTGCACGTGCTGTTTCCTCCTCACCCATGGTTTTGGGCGAAGCCCTGCGTCTCTGAACAGCCTTCCCCGACCCCCTGGTTCTTCTGTTCCACGGTTTCACCGGATTCTGTTCCTTTCCGCCCGAGGGCTGCTCTCTGCGGGAGACTCTGCGCTTCTCTCTCCCCCACAGCGAGGCCGGGAGCAGCCCCAATTCCTGCTCTCCACCCTCAGAGACGGCCCGTGTCTCTTCCTTGTCTCCGTCGCCTCCAGTCTCCAGCTCGCTTGTTAACTGCCTCTCTGTCCCCCCCACGCTCGCACACACGCACGCACCTGCACACACCGCTCACGGGCGCTAACACAAGTGCTCGGGAACGGCACCGTCCAAGAGGACACAAGCATGGCACCCGGCTTTGCCCGTCACCGCGACCTCAGCACCGGGGCCGCTGGAAGCGCAGGTCTGGCTGGGGCCGGACCGTGAGGACGTGTGTGACAGAGGCTCACATTTCTAGACTGAATCCACGGGAAAAGCTCATCGTGTTCCAGTCAGGATTAACTGGAAAAGAATGTCTCGACGTCACTCCTGCGCGTCTGACAAGTAATGGGGTCAGTGAGTATCTCGGAGGAACGCCACAGCAGAGCCACGCTACAGCGAGCCTGCGTGCTCGGACCGCAGCCCCGCCGACGGGGGGGGGGGGGGTCTTTCATCCCATTTGAACAGGGGCAAGGTCAGGACATTATTATTTTCAAAGAAATCAATAAACTTTGCCATGCACTTACAGCCTTTATAAGTGATTTAATTACAGGTCCCAGGCCCCGATTCATCCAGTTGTGGACTCCACAAAGTGGGTGGCTTCCCGGGGCTGCAAAATCATGGTGATACCCCGATGCGGCCATCTGGACGAGGAGTGACTGCAGGACCCTCTGTGTTACCATTGTGTCAGCTCGCCCTGGAGCAGCCAAAGCCTCGTATCACAGACACTCGAGTTAGGAAAGCGTTTCCCTGTCATTTATTTGTTCTAATATAGTGCAGGGGACAGATGTGGCACGCCAGGCTGATCAGAAATTTGTTTCATAAAATCGTTACATACGCACTCTAAGTCAACTGTTAATTTCCAAGTTGTTCGATTAAAGATACGTTTTATGAAAAATTAATCTAAACTTACTTTAAATTATTTGACTCAGACGGCTCTTCAGAACTGGCCGTGCCCCAGAGTCATCGACGGGCTTATCGACGTTATCGTCCTCCACGGATGGTGGGGAAGCGCTGCCAACAGACTCAAGGTTCAACTAGTGGGTCACTAAATAAGCGGTTTGGGTTCTTTTAAATGTAGCTCAAAAGGTATTAATAAGAGCGGCACTAGCTGTTTCCTCCACCGCGTGGTCATATGGTTACACTTCTTATCAAGGCTTAAAAATGAAGATCAGACACAGAAAGGAGCACGTGGCCCCAGGGCCGGGGCTGGGGGGAACAGTCTCCCGGCAGGGGGGACCGTCAGGAACCTGCCCCGAGCTGACGTGGTGTTTACTTGACTCGAAGTTGCTCCGTAGAAACTATCAACGGAAGGAGCCTCCCAGATGGTCTGTTCTTCCTTCTCTGTCCCTGTGATGGCACCTTGGCTACTTTTTCCAGAAGAGTGACCAGGTCAGTCCTAGAGCACCTTCCCCTACGACTGCCATTCAGGAGTGTCTAGACGGTCAGCCATGGTGCTGCGTTACATGAGGTCGGTCTCAGCGGCCCGTCATGTGGTCACCGTGCAAAGCGCCTGCCCAGGGGTCCTCCGTGCTGAGCACTTCCAGAGCTCATGTCCTGCTGACCAGACGGTGGACAGTCACCAAGCCACGTATTTCAGTGGATGGCACGTTAAGCCTGCCGTGTTTGCTGCTCACGGTGCTAGGGTGTCGGTGTCAGAAACCGGTGACAGTCTCATGGGTTGAGCTGGGTGAGCCTGGTCTGGGCTTGCTCTGAAGGGCAGGGTTGTCCTCATTCCCTGACGGGGACGGTCCTGCACATGGCGTTAGCTGGGAGGTCGGGAGAGGCTGGCGGGGCCCCCAGGGACCCTACTCAGACCTCCGAGGCAGCGTCTGGGCCCCGGCCACTGCGCCAGCAAGGCCCCCAAGGGCAGACAGTGCGGCTCCGCGAGTCTGTGCCACACAGGAGGACCCGTCGTCTAAACACGCTGAGCGACGAGGGCAGGTAAGTGATGAACGCGGAGGCAGAACTCCCCCTCGGCTCGAAAGGACCGAAGCACAGCAGGATGCAGAGCTGCTCTCCTCAGGAAGTGTAAAACGCACCAAAAAAGCAGGTGGGCCAGCCGCGCTCAGAGACGGAAGGAAGGTTCCATGAAGGACCAAGACAGATCCTGTGATTCACCATGATTCTGGGGAGCCGGAGATCACCGCGACTGAACAGGGCCTCCGGAACACGGCACCGAGAGTTAATTCCTAAAAAAATGTCAACTAATATTTTCTCTCATCATTTACAGCAGGGGTTGGAGCAGACAACGGCGACACACACGTGTCCCAAAGGAGGAGGAGTGAGGCGGTGGGAGTCGGGTCAGCCTGGGGGATCGGGAGACGGGGGCTGCACGATGGGCGGGTCCGCGGGGCTCACGCACTGTCCGTCTGCGGGGAAACGCTGGGCAACGGAAACACGGCGCTTCCAGAAGCCATCAGGGAGCAAACGGGATATTTAGGGCTTCGTGAGAAAGGTAAGGGTCACGGGTCCATTCTATCAGAGAGGAATGAGTAAGACGGTGCAGCCCGCAAACACACACGCATGCACACGCACATGCAAGCCCGTCACAGCAACACACTGGGCCCCGTGCCCGCGCCACCCCCTCGCGGAAGTCTCTAGCTGCCGCTCATGGTCGTCTGAGGGGACAGAGGACCTTTAGCCACGAGGAAGGAGTCGTGGACAACGCAGACAAGCGCCAAGAGGGCCTGCTGGGTGCTTTATGACGCAGAATGTTGCTACTACGTGTTTCCTGTTGGTTTGTCGGGAGAAACGAAAGTCCGGGGACACGACACCGAGAGGTCCTCTCAGGGCATCGCAGAACGCCCCGCGGATGGCTGCTGGGAAGTCCCGGTGCTCTGGGAAGGCACGGCCGCCGCTGGGGCTGAGGCAGGGCAGGCCGGGCTGCTTCGGGCCCCGGAGGAAGAGCCGGGCACGAGGACGTCTGCTAACGAGATTCACCCGTGGGGCCTCGGCACAGGGGTGGCCAGGCAGTGCCCCTCGCAGGGAACGCTCTGCTAAGGATGAGTGGCGGAAGCATTAGGGACAGAAGAATGACAGGTAACGAGATTAGCGATAAAAACCGGGAAAGCACGCGTGTCCCGAATAATGGCCGGCCGCGGGGCGGTGAGCGAGGCTGAGAGGGGGGCTCCGCGGTCACAGCCCGGCACCAGCAGGGCTCTCAGGTTGAAAGACACAAAACCCACGGCTGGGAGGTCGGGTGCCAAACCACACGTGAGGAGACAGACAGCGTGTCAGCCTGTGGGGTGGATGGGACCACGCTGGGGACCGTGTGCTTAGCTCGAGTCTCTCCGTCCTGGGAAGGCACGTCCCGTAAATGAAGGAAGATCAGAGGGCGTCCGGGCCACAGACCCTCACGAAGACCTCAGTGACAGCAGAAGACCAGGGTCGGGCAGGGCAGCCTGGGTCTGAGGCAAAGCCAAGACTGAGAGAACCTCGTGAGGGGAGTGATGAGTCTTCCATCTGTTTCATTTATGCGCACATTGTGCCCTTTTCCAGATGTGGAGACTTGGCAGCTGCAGGTGTCTGAGAGATGCGGTCGCTGTTTCTTCCCGATTTGTCTCTGGTGGGACGGCCTGTGCGTCCAGCTGCCTTCTACTGCGAGAGGGCTCCGGGCCCCCAAGAGGAACGCTCTCCGAGAGGTGAGCGCACACTAACGGCGGCACGCGGAGGTAGGAAGCGAGTCCTGGGAGGGTGGGCGGGGGACGGTCCCTTGAGCGTGGCCTTCCATGCCCTTCAGAGCACCAGCTGCCGGGGCTCCCCCGCATCCGGCCCTGCTCCCGGGCCTCGGACGAGCTCTTGCAGAAGGTGTGGGGTCTGGCCGGCCTCCTGGATTCCCTGACGCCTTCTGAGCCAGAAAGTCAGAGCGTAAACTACATCCGTCTGTGTCCACCGGCCAGCAAAGGAACGCACAACCCACTGAGCACGGTCACCAGAAACACAGTGTCGGGGACCCTGCCCCTTCTCCAAAACAGGACCGGACCCACTGTGGGTTCACCACCACACCTGGAGGCCGATCTGTCCAGGTAACGGTGTCGAAGCATCTGCTTCTGCCGAGGGTCATTCGGTCCTTGTCAGTGCGGCCGTCTTCAGGCTGCGGTTTCCTCCTCCGGGGCCCACGCGGTTGCTCCTGGTCACCTCCTTACCGACTTCCTTCGAGACTCGGCATGTGCCTGCTGAGAGCCCACCACACGCACCTCCCCAGGCCGGTCAATTCCCCAAGAAGGCAGGCTGGCAGCTTTCTGATGGACACTTCGGATGAGATAGCAATCTGCCCACAGACCCAGCCCCGTGCTGCTGCCGGCGTAGAAGGGGTGGGGGGCGCCCTCCCCGCAGCCTCCTCGCCTTGACAGACCTGGGAGGGGCCGGGAGGCGGGCAAGGGAGAGCCGAGGAGGTCACACTGAAGGAGCAGGCCGACCCCAGGCCCCACCCCAGCTGGCGCACGCCCGGGGCCGCGGACCGTGGGGAGACCCATGGTCAGGCGGTGGCCGGTCGTTGGTTATAGGCGATGGGAGCGGGGTTCGGAGGGGCCGGCAGGGGCCACGGGAGGTTGGCAGGGCCTCTCTTGGGAAGGCTGGGACTTAGGGCCTGTGTGAGGCCCTGGGGCAGCCCCTGGGCCAGGGCTCAGTCCCACTGGTGGGACCCCACACGCTGGCTAGAAGTGGCCGTGGGCCACTACAGCAGGACATCTGGGCCCCAGGGAGGGTCTACCGCCTGGAGAACCCACTGAGTTCTGAACCCAAGCCCCCCCACAGCCCCCAGGCCAGGGCTCCCCTCTGGAAGTCGAAGGCCAGGGAGACAAGAACAGATGCTCCCAATCATTCCCGGGACGGAAGAGACCAAAGTTCAGCAGGGTCAGCCCTGGTGTCTGCTGTGGGCGCGACCGTCTTCTCTCCGACACACGGGCCCCCATCTGTGCTGCCACTTCTGCGTGCCTGCGTGCTGGCCTCTGTCTTCCTCCCCAGGGACCTGGGGAACAGCGTTCCTCCTGCCACCGGCCTGGGGGCTCCTGCCTGAGGCTGACAAGGTGACCGGTGGCTGCCGCCACATTGGGGTTTGCGTGTCTGGCTCTCCTCCCCCACAGCCGTGGGCACCTGGGCACGGTTTGCTCCCCCAGCCTTGCTGTGCCGGCACCGGCGTCCGTTCTGGTCCCTCCCTGCTCACTGGGGCGGGGCCCTGACCCCCCGGGGTGCACCCGCATCTCAGTGCTGTCCCTTCTCCTCCTCTCAATGCTCGTTCCTGGGACGTCCCTCACCCCAGAAGGCCTCCAGGAGCCGGGCAGGCCCGGGCGGGGTGGAGGGCTTGGGTCTGGCCCTGCCGACTGCATAACCAGCTGTCCCGACGCCTGGTCCTTCTGACCCTTCGTTTCTTATCCATCCTGCAGCTCATCCTGGGATCGGCGACCCCAAGTCTCTGCTCGCACCTCTCTGTGGGGTCCAGGACCCTCCACCCAGCACCCCCTGTCCCCGGAGCACAGCAGCTTGGCCAGCCCTGTGCTGTGGCCCGTCCTGACCCAGGACAGTTATTCTGCACCAGTTCCCACCAGCTGGGGCGTTGGCCTCACACACTCTGTGCCCAGCCTGGCCTCCATCGATGCACTGTACTGGCCTCTGGACGGGGAGCCCGCCTGCTGGACTTGCGGCTGGGTCTCCCCTCGAGGTGTCCGCCCCCTCTTGTCCCTTCCTGAACCCAATGTAGCCCAACTACATTGATCTCATGACGTTCTAAGGAGATGCTTCGTGCCAACCACGAGAAGGAATGGCAACATTTGCCCAATGCCACTGCCCAGCGGGCCTCCCCTGCCCATGGCCCTGCCTGCTCTCCACAAGCATCTCCCACGGTGTAAGCCACCGGCCGTCCGCTCCGGGCACCAGGCCCGGGAAATGGAAGTGTTCCACGCAACAGCTCGTGTGGGCTTAGAAACAGTAAAACTGGGGATTAAGCTTTGCGGGGCCAGCACAGCCGGTGGCCAGAAACCTGGGCTCCGACTTAATATAAACAGAGTGTGTCTGCGTGTTTCCTGCAGCTCTGGAGGAGATGGGACTTGAACACTTGGGAGACTTGCCCTGACAACACGGCCCAACTCTATTTATTCTGCCGTCATTCTGAGCCTCGAATAGTTAAATTTCGGTGTTAAAGCTGTTAGCGATCTCAATTCTCCCGATTATCATTTTCTAGCACGAGACAAGTGGCTGATTGACATGTGGATATGGGAAGGAAACATACTTGGAGACGGAGCACGTGAGGCGGGACACCCACGACAGAAGAGGCACTACCCTAAGGAGGCCCTGCTCGCTCGCAGGCAGCACCCGAGGCGGGAGGCCAGCCGCCGCCAGCGCCCCGCCGCCTCCCATGCCCCGCCTGCCACGCCGCCCCAGACGCTCACGCTCCGTGGGAGCTGGAAACTTGCAGACCAGGCAGCACGGCCCGGCGCTCGTCGATACCGTGTCGGAGGAGACATGCCGCACCGCTGGGGAGAACGCAAACATCTCCTCAAAGCGGAGACGAGCGCGGCTGGGTTTGCAGAAACCGACAGTGTGGGTGTGGTCTCGAGAGACGGTCACTGCAGTGGGAAGGGACACTTCACTTGGTTTCCGGTGCCTGTGAAAGTTCCCTAGGCCAGAGCATGTGCAAGCGCGTGTGCATACATGTGTGCTTACACGTGTGCATGTGCGTGCACGCGTGTGAGCATGGGTGGGTGCACACAAGCACACGTGTGAGCACGTGTGTGCGAGTGTGCGTGAGCTCTGTGCATGTGCGCATATCTGTGAATGCGTGTGCATGTGTGCATGCGTGTGAACGTGTGTGCACGTGTGAGTCCTGCGAGCATGCAGGCACACATGCATGTCCACGAGCATGTCTACGTGTGAGCCTGTGTGGGTGTGTGCAAACATGTGTGTATGCCTGTGTGTGCATGGTGGGTGTGTGAGAGAGAGAAGGTGTGCAGGCATCGGTGTCAGGCATGCACATGAACGCGTGCACATATGCATGTGGGAGCACGTGCGTGTGTTCACATGTGTGTGTCTTCCCCAAGGCGGCACGGCTGAAGCATCCCCTGAGTCGCGAGGTCCCCAGAGCGACAGTCACGGTGCCTCTCAGCCTGTGTCCCTCTTCTTCTCGGATTCCTCTGCGTTGTTTTGTGTAACGTGAGCCGCAGCAGAAAGCTGTGTGTTTGGTGTAGCGGCCCCCGCTTGGCTTTCTGGCTACCAAATATTTGATCGTTTCTATTCCAAAATGAGTTGGGCAACATTAATTCACAGATGCTATTTGCAACAGATAATTAAATCTTAACAGAGAGACAGAATGGCATTTCAAAACAATCGCAGTGATGCTTGAAAAGAAATCTTTTTCCATTTTGCAGCATGACGAAAAGTCATTTTGTGGACCATGAACTGATCAGGAGGCGGAATGGGAAGGAGCGTAACAGACTGAAGCGAAGGAGCCGCAGAGCACACGAGCAAGCGCCGCGGACGGCAAAGCACGGCTCGCACCCCGGGGCCCACCCTGCGGCTCCTGGCACGGCGGGCGTCCGGGGACGCGTGCCCCAGTCCGCTCGCCCCGGGAAGCACAGTCACGGGATGGTCATCCCATGCCGACCAGGGCACGGCCTGGTAACATCAGACTGTCCCTGTTAGCGCAAGAGAAGAGTGTACCAAACAGGAGCATTAGCCCATCCACATGGCATTACCAGTTTTGTTTGTTTGTTTCTTTGTTTGTTTTTTAATCTAAAGCAAGAAAAAAAGGACTGAAGTCTCTTCCCATCCGTTAGTCAAGCGACTTCTGAGCCTTTTCCCTCCGGCTCAACAGGAAACAGACCACCCGACACGCGCCGGCAAGAGGGCCGTGGAAGGGAGACCTGCCGCGCCGACGTGCCGCTCTACGGTAACTGCTGATTTCAGGGTCACTGTATCCGGTGATCTTAGCAGCCAGTGGACGGTCCTCGCGGATGTGCTTCACGTCTCCAAAACCAGGGCTGCGCGTCGGGGAACGTCTACCCGATGAACAGGAAACAAGACAAGCAGTGTTCTCTCCTTTGATTCCGAACCGTCATCTGACCGGGTGAGAGCCCAGGCCTCCGCGTCTTGTCTGGGCGCCCTACCTGATGCACTGTCCATCTGCAACAGGACGCGACCTCTGTCCCCAGCCACTCGCTCAACAACACATATGGGGCTTGCACTGTGCACAGGCCCTCCCTGAGCACACGGACCCCGTCGGTGCAGAGCAAAGCACCCATCCTTCAGGGACCCGGGGCCTGAATGGGTGTGGACGGGAAGAAGCAGCACTAAAAGTACATTCTCTGGGTTTTGCCTTCTCTGTTGGGTCAGGAGCACACATCTGCTAGAGCAGGTCTCAGCTGCAGGGGATTTAGGAGGCTGCGGGCGACGGGATTCTGTGGTCCAGCTGGCCTCGTGCATGGGCTGCTTCGGACACGGCCTTCTCTGTTCAGGAGTGCTCGGCCGAATCTGTTTATGCCTCTGTCCAGCTCTATGAAGGGTCGGGCTGGCCGCAGCCCGACAGAGCTGACCCGTCTCCCCTCTTCCCTGGGGACCAAGTGGCCCTGTGGGCGTCACCTCCTGAGGACAGCAAACTGGAACACGGACGGGCCAGCTCCCTCCAGCGTCCCGCACGAGCCAGCCAGGTGTTCCCCTGGAAGGGGATTTGGGGCGTGTCCACTCCTAAGACCCCGACGCTGGCCGCCTCCTGGCCACCTCCCTTCCGACACCATTCTCACCCAAGCCGTGTTGTCCTCAGCCACCCCAGAGCGCGTGCAATCCTGGCTGCAGCCAGCAATGACCACCTGCCTGTCTCCTCACCAAGGTTCTAGGTCTTTCTCTGTGCTGCACACACAGTGGCCCTCTTGCCCCCGCTCCTTCCTGACCCCCCATCCAGAAGCCCTCTCCAGATGCACGCTTCCTCCTGACCGCTCAGCATAACAGGTCCCGGCAACTCAGCAGGGCGACAACCGCTGTCAACTCCCTGTGGTGAACCCTGTCTGCTCTGTGGGTCACCTGCCTTCCCCTCTCCCCATTCCCCGACTGGCCCAGGGTGGGGGAGAGCAGGAGTCCCATCAGCATGTCTGTGGCCCCCGTCTGCTGCCCCCAAGAGTAGGACCACTCTGGAGACCCTTGGACACCTGAAATCCCTGCAAGGTGCCCTCCAGCGAGCCGAGCCCCACGCATGTGCGGCCATCAGAGGTGCGGCGACACACACGTGGCCCGGGACACACCCAGAGAGCGTCTTGGAGAATGAGGGACAATTGCTAACTGTAGCGTGATCCAGCCCTGGGCGCCTCCACGCAGCCCCTGGCGGTTCTCGGGCTCCTCTCTGTGACCCCCTGGATCTGACAGCAGATAGCTTATCAACCAAGCAGCTCTGTTTTGTTTCTGCTGCGGGGAAGAATACATTAAGTTGCCTTTGAAATCTTTATCCTGCTACTATCTGCATGCATTAGCATATTTTATGATTTAAATCTAATTATCAGGGTTTTCCAAGCGATGGAGCTGAAAGTGATCATAGTGGAGCACTTGAACATAGTCAGAATAAAAAGCAGGAAAATAGCCAAATTTGGTGAAAAGCCATCACACGAGATGCATTGACGCTGGTGAAAGATCAGAAACTTAAAGAAGAGATAAAGACCACCAGCGCGATCATCATTTACCGGAGGCTTCCTGCGTCTGCCTTGGGCTTTCATCGAGCTCAGCACCCCAGTCTCCGCAAACAATCCAGATTCTCCGTCCCACACGCAAGACCCTGCTCAGACCGTGATGGTGTCCCAGTTAGAGATGGCCCTTGCTCCCAGAGATGACAACAACATAGCCAAACACCGGGCGTTTCTCTTTTAACATGAGATCTCCTAACAGCAACATTCTGGAGACGAGTTTGTGAAGGGTCCATGAGACACGCTTCAAGGGGACCTGGAAGCCAATGGCCCAGTGGCAATCCGGTCCATGCCACTGAATTTAATGGTCAGGATACTGGTTTCCTGTTCTAAAAAACGTTCCACATATGGGCCCAACTTCAACCCCGAAATGTCGGGTCTCTCAGTCTGGAGGCCGGACGGTCAGGACGGAGGCGTCACAGGGCTGGCCACCTGTGAGGCCTTGTGAGAAGCTGCTCCTGCCGGCCTCGGGGGCTGTGGCTCAGAGAGGGTGCTCTGCTGAGTGTCCACAGTCTCCCTTCCGAGGGTGTCCGTCTCTGTATCAGATTTTCCCTCGAGAAGGACACCAGTAAGAACTGCCGTCTCTGGCCCTTGGTCACCCGTCCAGACCCCATCTCCAGGTCAGCTATGCTCCCAGGCTAGACAGAGAGGCCATCCACCTTCAGAGTGGAGCCTTGGAGAGCAGGGAACAGAGCAACCGCGGGCCTGGGCAGTCCTGGAAACTCCTGACCTTGATCCCGTCAAAAAGGATGACCTGTTCCTGCACCCACAGCAAGTTCACCCCAGATTAGCCTCGTCTCGAGCTCCTGTCCCTCTTGGGTCACACAGTCTAAGGACAGGACACATAGATACTAGGTCTGTGCCCCCAGGAAGGAGCTGGAAAGAGCCCGTCGCCCAGCATGGGCTCGGCGGAACCCGCGGGCCGGAGCCCAGGAGCTCCTTCTCACACGCGAGGGCCTCACCGCGCATTTGAACAATTGTGCACATCACGGAAATGGCATCTAGTGTGGCAAATACCCCCGCATGACGGGAAACTCCCACACAAACGAAGGCCAGCACGATTTAGTCCATGACCCTTGGAGGCAGCCCTGCCTGGCCGCAAACCACCTTCCACACGGCCACACCCACTTGTGGGTGCTGACGGGCACCTCCATCCAGCCGTCAGAGGGCATGTGGCCTAAGATCTCGAAGTGTCTGCCCAGTAGAAGGGCCTGACTGAGTCACCGGCCACTGCCCACCTCGGGTCCCGGTCCCTTCAATGCCCCCCCAGTCAGAAGTCTCGGCCACTTGAGCCGGCCCGAGTCTTGGCCTGGCTCATGCCGGGCTCTCCAACAACCGCGAGCACTGCCAGGCGCCCCCGAACGTTTCTGTGAGGCTCTGCCAATGCACCTGCCGTGGGGGGCCCAGCTTCCTGTGACTGCATTCAGCTGGAGCCCCTCGCTCCCAGAGGACGGGGCACGCCCCTGGCCTGCTATCACCCTCCAGAGGCATGTGTCTGCCCAAGAACGCTCAGCACCCACTCCTGGCGGACCCTGGATGACACGGCACGCACCCCCACTCTGGAGGCCTACGTCCCAAGGTCTGAAGATCAGTGCCTTTTTGGGACACTCGGGGAAAGGAGGGGCAGTCTCTGCTTAGAGTTTTTTCCCTGAAGAACAGAGCTCCAAACAATCCCGAGTCAGGAAGGGCACACTCCCCCCACCCCCGGGTTCTGTTTTTAGCCGCGTGCCTGCCAGCCTCAGAGACTCCATGGTGACGGGAGGCCTAGAAATAGAGCCAGAGATCAACCGCCGCGAAGGCCTGAGATCTGTGCCCCCGAGTGACGGGAAACGCCTCGAGCTGGAGGCTTCAGAGTCCTTCCCCACTTACTTGCATCTGCTTTCTCTGATGAGTCTGAAAACAGACCAGGACGAGCCGCGGCCACGGCGTTTCAAGCCAGCCCAAAGGTCAGATGGCTGTAACTGAGGTTTCTGGTCACCTCAGAGAGCAGAGCGGACGTCCAGGTGGTAATGACTGCTGATGGTCAGTCTGCTGACCATGCCTTCCTCCTGGAAAGGCATGCCGCATCCCCCCTCAGAGGCCGGCGTCCCCCCTTGAAGGCTGGCATCCCCCCTTGGGGCTGGTGTCCCCCCTTTGGAGGTTGGCATTGCTGCACACTGGCCAGGAGCCCCTGAGCAGGGTGGCCCATAGACTCCCAGGAAGGAGAGTGACTTCTTAAAAGGTGAACTCCTGTGCCATCGCTTGCACTGAAAATGTTATTGGGGCAGCTCCAAACGTGCCTATATTTCGTACCCAAGGCTCTGGGAGGCCACCATCCTAAGACAAAGGCACACACCTGCCAACAAGCACACCGTTCCCCGTGCGGAGGGGCCTCCCTGATGCTCAAGGCCGGTCTTGGGCAGACAGTGAGGCCGACACAGGCAGGGCCACTTGACCACTCCCAGGTCAAAGGCAAAGACACGGCCCAGCTCTTCCCACACAGCTCGCTCTTTTTTTGCTGCATTTTACTTTGATACTTGGGCTTCCAAGATGTAAAACCTGGGGCGCCTGGGGGCACAGTCGGTTGAGCGTCTGACTCTTGACTTCAGCTCAGGGCATGATCTCAGGGTCCTGGGATGGAGCGTCAGGGCAGGTTCCACGCCCAGCGGGGGGTCTGCCTGGGATTCTCTCCTACGCCCCCTCCCGCCCCATGTGCGTGCTCTCTCTCAAATCAATAAACCTTAAAAGCATAAAGGTTCAAACCCTAAGGAAGAAAGCTGCACTAAACACGAGATAGAAATGACTCTCGGCACGGTAGGGCTGTCCGGGAGGCGAGCGCTCGGTGGGAATCGTCCTGAGCCCACACAGGAGGAATCAACAGCTGATTTTCCCCGATGGGGGTACGAGGAGCGTGACAAGGACAGACAGAGGGGCTCGGCACAGAGCGGACTTCTAGACGTGGCTGAGGTGGATCTCGACCCGTGACTTCCTGCTCTGAAGCCCGGCGTCTTCACCCGAGGCCAGGCCCCAGTCGCTCTGTTTGGCTGAGCCCCACGTAAGAAGGTCAAGGAGCTGCCCAGAGCTGATTGGGGGAGGACAGTAGGGCCTGGCCAGGGCTCCCTGCTGCCCACGGAGAACTGGACGGGCTGCCGTGGAGACTTTGCAGCCCAGCCTGCCCTGCTCTGTGAATTGAGGGATTCCTGCCTCAATGTGTTCAAATTCTGAACACTGGCTTTTTTTCTTCTTTTTTTTTTTTTCTTTTTAGGTAGTCTCCATGCCCAATGTGGGGCTTGAACTCACAACCCTGAGATCAGGACCTGAGATCAAGAGTCGGACGCTCTACCAACTGAGAGCCGCCCAGTTGCCCGTCATGAACCCGGCTTCAAGAAGGAGAGGGTGGGGTGAAGGAGACTAAATGTCGTTTTCTTATACGACCCTTCATTTAAAACCTTTCCCAGAACAAGCAGCCCCAGTGGGCGCAGCTGAAGCAACCCCGCACAGCGGAGACAGCAGTCTCGGGACAGCGGCCTCTGGGCCTGGGCGGCTGCAGCGGCCAGAAGCAGAGCAGCAGGGTCCAAACCAGATTATCACGTTTATTAGCACAATCAAGTGCTGTCCTTGGACACAACTCACTTTTACTTTCTTTTTAAAAACCAATGAATAGAAATACCAATCTGGCCCGTTATCACGCTGGGAGCACTTCCAGCCTGATAGACCCCTAAGGCAAATTGCTTCCCATCGCCGGGCGGTGGGACAGATAATGACTCTGCGGGCTGCATGTTATAATGGGGTTTCACTTCCTCTTCTGGTCAGTACCCGACCCTCTGGGTTTCCCTCCAGTAGTCAGAGCCGTCAGAGCCACTGGAGAAGCACAGAGCCCTGGAGAAGCACACGCCACGTTCAGAAAGTCCCGGGCATCGAGCCGGGCATGGCCTGCTTGGCTGTCCCTGCCTTACCTCACTTCGCAGGATGCCAGACCGGACCCTGGACCGTGGGTGAGGCCAGAGGCGATGCTCTATAATGATGGGAGGTCATTGGAGTCCTGAGACGGGGTTTGAGGCTGCTTTTCCAGGGATGGTCTTAGAAGCCTGAGTTTCCTCATCTGTAGGATCGCACCCCCATTCCCTGCCTCCATGGTGCACCCACGGGTACCCCCAAACCACCCAATCAACGGGTTGCGGGGAAGGACGGCTGCACGGAGCCATGAGTGACAAGCTGACATGACGGACTGCGGCATTGCCCTGGACAATCCACTCTCATCCCGGCCACTCTGACCAGTGACGGGATAATAGAGCCGAAACCGGGGTGACAGGCGGCAGGTTGCCAGCAACTTGATTCCCCGAGGGCCTAGCAGACTTGTGTTTTCTACACATGTCTCAGCAGAAGGTGCTTCCCAACGAAAAGCAGATGGTCCCGTAATCTGGGCTGGTTTCCCCAGAAAATTAGGGGACTTCCGGGGTAGAATATGAGATTGGTGAATCTAGTAAATTCTGGAAGTGCCGCGGACAGTGCAAAGAAAACAGAATCATTCCGTTTTAATAACCGTGTACCACGTGCGTGTGTTCCTGGCTTTGACAACCGGCCTTCCGGAGCACAACGTTCACTTACAAGGAACACAGCAGAAGGGGTCGTGGGAAACGTCCAGACCTGCTCAGGGGGTCTCAGCAGACCACTGACCAGTCACAAGGGGAGGCTTAGGAGGGGTGAGGGAGGGAATGGGAGGAGGCGGCCGGGAGGGACCGGAGGGGATCCTAGGATGGGGCGGGAGTGAGGGTGCAGGGGTGCGCTGGGCCTGGGCCTGAGGCTGGGGGGAGTCCGTGTGGCCTCGCTCGCCGCTCCCTGCGGGGCCCGGTGCCAGGCCTGTCATGGTCGCCGTGCACACTCTGCAAACGCTCCCCTGCGTGGGGTTCGAGGCTAGCTGCTGGGAGTGTGTGCAGGCCCGCAAAACACCCCCGAGAAGCTTCTCATAAGGGCGGATGGCGGCCCACCTGGGGCCACTGGGATGGTGCGGGGTCCTCAGGCAGGGAAAGCCGTGACCTCCTGACGGCCCCCGCCTGAGCCCTGCCGCAGCGTTCTGCACCCCCACACCCACAGGGATGATCTGTGTCTGAGACCGCCCTCAGGCCATCTCCACACAGGATCTGAGCAAAATAACCTGAGAATCTTCTTTATCCTGTCCTTTCCTTTCAAGGGGGAAATATGAGTGGGGCTGGGGGAGGGTCGGCAGGAGAGAGACTCTCCTTTGGGCTCTTTGGCCAGCGTGGACCCGACTCGGTTTCATCTCACGACCCCAAGATCACGACC
This sequence comes from Mustela nigripes, assembly GCF_022355385.1. Taxonomy (NCBI): domain Eukaryota; kingdom Metazoa; phylum Chordata; class Mammalia; order Carnivora; family Mustelidae; genus Mustela; species Mustela nigripes. The sequence goes on along the minus strand of NC_081571.1, from coordinate 83,474,986 downwards.
TGAGCCGAAATCACGAGTCAGGCTCAATCGACCGTGCCCCGGGCACCCCTCCTTTCTTTCTTTCTTTCTTTTTTTTTTTTTAACAAGATGAGTTGGTCTCCCAAGGGAAAGCCCTGTGTTGGCAAGACGGGGATGCCACATCCCGAGACGGCGTTCCCACAGCAGCAGCGGCTCTGCCGGCGCGACCCTCGGGTACTGCAGGAAACCCCGGAGCAGATGTGCCACGGCACGGTGGCATTCGGCACGTTCCCCGTGAACCACCCTCACCGTCCGTCTCCAGAACTTTCTCATCTTCCCGACGGACACTCTGTCCCCGTGAAGCAGTAACTCGCCGTCTGCCCTTCCCCAGCCCCCGCTGAGCTCCGTTCCGCTCTCGGGCTGTGCATTTCGAGCTACTCCGTGTACCGGCATCCGACAGCGTCCGTCCTTCTGCACCCGGCTTCTCTCACCCAGTACGGCGTCCTCACGTCGCAGCCGGTGGCAGGGCCTCCTTCCCTGGAAGGCTGCGTAACATCCAACCACGCGGGGACCCACGCTGCTGGTTTCTTTGTTCATCTCTTCACGGGCACCAGGTTGCTTCCATCCTTTGGCCGCTGTGAACGACGCTGCTGAGATCGTGGGTGCTTTAATACCTGGCGGAGTTCCTGCTTTCGATGATTTTCAGCACGTGCCCAGCGGTGCGACCACTGGGTCATATGGCGAGTCTAGGCTTCGCTTTCTGAGTCGCTGTCCTGCCGTCCCCGACAGCGACTGTGCCGTTCAGGCTCCCACAGCAGCGCACGGTCCTCACCGACGCTCGCTGTCTTCTGGGTTTCTGGCCAGTCCTCTCCGTGGCTGAGAGGGGGGATCTCATGTGGTTGTATTTCGCGTTTCTCTCACGGTCAGTGACGTCAAGCGTCTTTTTCTCGCGCCCACTGGCCATTTGCACGTCTTCTTTGGAGCAAAGTCTGTTCAAGTCCTCTGTGAGTTACCGCAGCTCCTCACGTGTTGTGAGCCTCAGCCCCTCATCAGACACATGATTTGTGCCTATTTTCTCCCATTCTGTGGGTTGCCTTTCACTCTGTAAAAGTGAGTCCTCTGACGCACAGTTTTTAGTTTTGATGAAGGCCGACGTATCTGCTTTTTCTCAAGCCGCCGGTAGTTAAGGACCGTGAGCTGCCCAGGACGTGCCGGAAGTGCTCGCTGCACAGGCACGTCCCCTGCGATAAATGCTCTGGGAACCAGAAGCCAGACCCGCTTCGCCTTGGACCGGGAGGGCCCCTGAGGAGGCAGGTCAGGAGCGCCATGACAGCGTCTGGACTCATGGCGGCCACCCTGGCTCTTCCTGCATCCGCCGGCCGGCTGCCAGCCGCACGGCTTCTCCGACAGGAGGCACCGGGCATGTGCTCCATGGACGTGCCCTCGCTGAACTGCTTTCCCTCTCCGGACCCAACGCTGCCGTAGGTCCGCACAGACGGATCGCGGTGACTGCCCGGCTGTCGAGGGGGTAGCCCGAAGAGATGGTTTCTGCCAAACCAAACCATAAGGCGCCATCTCTATGTTTCAATAATACGGCCAGTGAAAGAAAGAGCCTGGGCAGCTGCTAGCAGGCAACCTCTTCCCGAACTCTGTACCTCGAGGGATCACGTCTCACACCACACCTCTGAGAGCGAAGGTTTCTGAACCGACATGGGAAAGTTCTGCGGGACTGACTTCCGAAAGTCCAGTCTGTGTGCTCGGTCTCAGGTTCTTTCCTGGCACTGAATGTTACCCGGTCCCAGGAAAATGTCACGTTACTTAAAGCAGGTGCATACTCAGTACATGACGCCCGGGCCACGGCGGGTTGCTCAGATGATGGGGACAATGAAGCAGTCACAAGAACAGCGGCAGAATTCCCGCCCGCTGGGGCAGCCCCGTCACAGCCAGGAAGCCTGCCGCCCCTGTGCCTCAAGGATGCAGACGCGAGAAATGTGCCAGGAAACAAGCAGTAAGTCGGTGCCACGACTCACTCACGCCAAAGGGCCTGTGTGTTCCGCGGAAGCGAGGGGGAGGAGATGTTTAGATCCTGCCTGTGGGGACGGAGAGCTTCCCAGCACAGCAGCCGTTATCCCGCAGCGCCCTCCAGTAAAACTACAACAACAGAAGGAACTGCAGGCCGCCTGCACCACGGACGTAGACCGGACGGCGATCGAGAAAACTCCACCGGAGAGAAGCAGAGTGTGGTGAAGGTGCGGGAGGCCACGGCCACACGTGGGCTGCGCGAAACCGCGTGCCGGGGACGCAGAGCGCACAGGCGGAAGAGCAGAACCGTGATCCTCTCAAAACGTGACCGTCTCTGCCTGTCCCCAAAGCACTAAAATGGAACGCGCATTCCTCATCAACAGCCTTCTCTCGGGAAAGGGAGGAGGCGCTTCAGTGGCCTTGACCTCATTCAATGCTTCCGGCTTTCCCCGGCCATTTCCCCTCCCTCCCCTGAGTCCCAAACCCCCTCACTTGACCCTTGTCACAGCTCTTTGGGCACACGTGACCAGTCTCCGTGGAGCCTGTCTGGTCCCAGGTGCCCAGGAGAACCGCCCAGAATGGACTGCGTCTCAGCTTTCTTGAGGGCGAGCAGGTGCTGGCTGCGCAGCTACGAGAGAGGTTGACCTAGACGGGGGCGCAGAGGGCTCTTTCCAGGGTCGGGTCTTGGAGCACCACGGGACGTTCAGGTGATGACTTCATGCTCACAGTTACGAAACCAAAGGACAAATCACTTTGAAAAAAACTGAGGAAAATACTACAGGTCATTAAGTGGAGGTCAGTTTTCTTTGGACTGTTCTATGGAATAGGGGATCAGAAGGGTATTATGCATTTTCTCGTTGGTTGCATATCCAGAACTACCCTACTTGGAGGCTGAGGAGAGTTAATGAAGCCCCAGTGTGGTTCTCTCGGGTTCTAGGGGTCATCGTGACAGCCACGGGGTAACGGGACACCGGTCCTGTTAGACATTCACACCTGTGTGTGCACGGTCATTAAAGTCAGATCCAGAAGCATCTGGGGCTGCCGCCTGGTCCTCCCCAAAGGATACACCAAGAGAGGCCCAAGCCGGGGGCTGGAAATGGGGGTCTGATCCGAGAACATGCAAGATGGCCCGGGTGCCCCACTCTGAGGGAGAGGTGGGCCATGGCATGAGGCCTCGATGAATGCTGGGTCATTCTGGCAAGCTCTCAGCCACTGTCCTGGCTCCTGGAGGCCAGTCTGGGTAGATCAGGAGAAAAACAGAAGGTAGGTCAGAGGAGGGGTGAGCGCCAGCCACCTTCTCGCATCCCGCATAACACAGGGACCTCCCTGGGCACATCCGCTCAGCTGTGCGAAGCTCGGCGGCCCAGAGTGATGGGCTCCTGCGACCGAAGAGACTAAGGAAAGGTGGGGGCTTGTGGCGGGGGCTGACGTCCTGCCTGCCCCCTCGATGCACTTTGTTCTTTTTCTACTCCCAACTGATTCGTCAACTGATAAACATGGAGTGTCTAGCTAGGCCCGTCTAGACCTGGGGCCTGGCCTCCTGCCCTCTCAGCACAGCTGAGACATCTCCGAGATGAGGTCAGGGAAGAATGGTATCGTATACTAACTTGAACCTTGAAAACTTGGGCAGGGCTTAATTTTTTTTTTTTTTAATTAAGAGGATAAAAAGTTCTAGGAACTGGTAAAATGTGGTTTGGTATATTTTATTTTGCTCCTTTAGCACATTTTTGCTCAAAATGTGGTCCAGGGACTGGCAGCTCCTACACCACCTGGGAGCTAAGGAAAGATACAGGCCCCTGGCCCTCGGGCCCGGTCCCCGGCCCCTGGACACCTACGAGACCCCCAGTAGAAGCAGAGGCGGGTATGAGTTTCAGAAGCACTGTTCTAGGGGTGCCTGGGCGGCTCAGTGGGTTAAGCCTCTGCCTTCAGCTCAGGTCATGATCTCAGGGTCCTGGGATCAAGCCCCGCATCAGGCTCTCTGTTCAGCGGGGAGTCTGCTTCCCCCTCTCTCTCTGCCTGCCTCTCTGCCTACTTGTGATCTCTCTGTCTCTCTCTCTGTCAAATAAGTAAATAAAATCTTTTTTTTTTTTTTAATAGAAGAAGCAACACTGTTCTAGAACATACACCAGGTATCACCTACGCCATCCGAGTATGCCAGACTGTGAAGACAGCCTGGGGGACATGCAAAGTGGCCTTGTTCTGGGTCAGGTGGGCACAGAGGCCCCAGACAAGGGAAGCCCAGAAGCAGCTGATGACTGGCCTCTGGAATGTCCCACCACCTAGAACAGAGCGTCAGTTGGAGCTGTGTTTCATGGACCTCATTTTGCTCAGAGACAAGAGCAAGTGGAAGCTGCTCCAGCAAACCCCACAAAGTCAGAGGGCAGCGATGAAAGGAAAGCAGGTGGTTCTTAAGACAGATCAAATGCTAAACAGCACGCTTTCTTTTTTTTAAGATTTTATTTATTTATTTGACAGACAGAGATCACAAGTAGGCAGAGAGGCAGGCAGAGAGAGAGGAGGAAGCAGACTCCCCGCTGAGCAGAGAGCCCGATGTGGGGCTCGATCCCAGGACCCTGAGATCACGACCTGAGCCGAAGGCAGCGACTTAACCCACTGAGCCACCAGGCGCCCCAGCATAATGCTTTCTTGATAGTGACAGAGTTCAATGCCACATAGCAACTGCATGAAAGGAAAAATAAGTGTAAGTGGGTAACTGGATTGGGAAATTAGAAAGTAAGGAAATAAATGTGTGTGTGTGTATAGTACACACACACACACACACACACACATGCTTTTTTTTTTTTTTTTTTTTTTCACCGAATGGAGAAGACTATGTGAGACTGATCTTACTCCTGTGTCCAGGAAACACAGCACCAGCCCAATCAGCAGTCCTTTTGGAGAGTTTAAATAAGCTTCTCACGCCAAAGCAAGAGCATAAGACTGCTTCTTCATCTTGTTGGAGTCATTTTAGAGGCACGTCATGAGGAAAAGGAATGAAGAGGCTGCTGGTGTTTCTATTTTACTGAACAGATTTTAAAATATAGCCACGGTCAGTCCAGAATAGCCTCTCACAGAGGAAGCTACGGTCACCGGGGCAGAGACCACAAGCAGACTTGCAGTACATGGACTCCTGAAGGGCTGGCTGTAGGCTTGGCTGCACACAGCAGCTCCTAGGGAGCTCTGTGTGGCCCTGAAGGCTGACCTCGCCCCCCCCCCCACCCCGTGTGAGAGTGGCATGCAGCCAAGGCTCAGGGCCCCCGGGACGCAGACACCCCCTGCTTCAGGGCAAGCTGGGCCCACTTAGGGTCTGGAAGGTTTTCTGCTTCCGCCACAGTCAGCACGCGTAGCCCTGAAGGAAGGCTGCTCCCATCCCCACCATGAGAAAGAGTCAGCCTAACCTCACACTCGCAGCTTTGCTTGAACCTGTCAGAGGGCTGAGGCCACAGAGCAAACAACAGGCTCCAGGTTTAGGACACGGTGCTGACGGGGAAATACAAATGCTGGGTCGCCTAAAACAGAGACAACGATACACTGCTAGGAAGGAGGGTCGGCTGAAATAGCTGCAGGGTTGGCAGGAGCCCCGTGCGAGTCCCCCACGCTGTAGAAATTCGCGGAGCTTATACAATGTGGCAGGTTCCTTCTCCACCATCCCTAACAAATGCTCGTGGAAAAGATCAGAGCCCAAAACATGGACCTTGTGGCAGAAATCCAGGGAAGAAAACAGTAGCCAGGGGCAGCAAGGTCAAGAGACCCCACCTGGGCCTTCCTCTCCATGTCCACCGCAGACCCTGACCATGGTCTGCTGGCCTGTGCACTGGTGACCGCCGTGGTGGCAGAAAGAGGGAGACTGTGGGGCGAGGGGCAGTAAAACCAAACCCAACCCAAACGCAGCCTACTCCTGGGTTTTGACTGTGAGCTCTGAGTCCACAACTGCTGCAGTGAGGCAGGGCACTAAGAGAGCCACACCCCCAAGACCCAGGGAAGCAGCCTGGGATGAGCCTCAACCAAAAGGATGGAAACCACACCCCCCACCCACCGCCACCTCCAGGCTAACAAAAGGCAGCAGAATCCCCGGGGAGTCCTGCTGGGAGAGGGACAGGGAGGGGCAAGAGCCTGCCAGACACCCTCCCAGAGGCACATTGTTGAGGGGAGACCAAAATGCAGAATCAAGGAGACATTGCTCAGTGAACCCTGCTCTTCTCACTCCTCCCTCCCCCACAGGATCTCTGTAGGTATTTGAAGCCTGCTGGCATGGAGGGCAGCTGCGGCGATGATGAGTCCCAAACACCCCAATCCCAAGGAGAAGGATGGAACCTCACACCACAGGTCCAGTAGAAAGAAAGGCACATCCGTGTCCAGGCAGGAATACTATTCCTGTCACTCTCTGCTGGTCTACACCACATGTGCAGCTTTTGAGAAAACATGGCAAGGCATTAAAAAAAGAAAGCAAGGAATACCATTCCCAAGAGGGAACAATCCTCAGAACCAGACTCAGATATGAGACAGTCACTAGAACTATCTGCCAGGGAATTTAAAATAACTATAATTATATGTTAAAGGCTTTAACAGAGAAAGTGGGTCACATGAAAGATCAGATGGGAATTCCAGCAGAGAGATGGGAAGTTTAAGAAAAAACCACGCAGAAAGGCTAGAATTAAAAAACCCACTGCAACAGAGATGAAGACTGTCCTTGAAGGCCTCATCAGCAGATCTGACACAGGCACAAAAACTCAGTAAACTTGAAGGTAGGTCAACAGAAATTCCCTACGTTGGATTACAAAGAGAACAAATGTAGGGAAAAAAGAAAAACCCAGAGCAGAATATCCAAGAGCTGTGGGACCATGACAAGCATTCAGAGCACATAATAATGTAGGAAAACAGGACAGAGCAGGCAGAAGAAACATCCGAAGTAACATTGCTCGAGAATTCTCAAGAATCAATGACAGACACGAAGCTGCAGATCCAGTCAGCTCAGAGAACTCCTATTAGCATATGGACAAAACAAAACAACCCATCTAGGGCAGCACATCAAATTGCTAAAAACAAAACAAATGGAAAATCCTGAAGGCAGACAGAGGGGAGAGTCACGTGACAAACAGGAGGACCCAGAGGCCAACAAATTTGTGAGACGAGTCTCACCTCCGACCTGTAGAAGGAAGAAAAACTGCTGACTCTGAATTCCAGAGAAAAAACATTTCAAAAGTGAAGAAGAAAGACTTTCCTAGGGATAACAAAACAAAACAAAACAAAATGAAATGGAAACTAGGGATTTGGTGTCAGTAGACAAATTCTAAAAAAGACAGAAACAAAAAATGCTGAAGGAAGTTGTTCCAACAGAAGGAATGTCTGAGACTAAAATGTGAATCTGCACAAAATGAAAAAATCCCTGAAACATATTATAACTGCAAGTTCAAATTCCCTTTTCACTTTGTGAGGAAGGTAGCCGCCTGAAGCAGGCTGGAGACGGGACACCCCGTTGGTCCATTCTTCCCCACCACCTGCTGGTAGAAGCACAGTTTCACCAGCAAACACCGGCGCCCGCTCACTCACACATCAGCTACGCCCGCTTGTCCCTGAGTAGCTGTGTAGATGCCACAGGCCCTGTAACGCTTACGATACTACATACCTGGTCAGTAATAAAAAATTCAGTTGGGCCCTGGCTTGAAGGAAAAGAAGCAGAAGCGATGTGTTGTACTTCTACAGGGCACACACATGAAGAGTTTATGCAGACTGCACACAGGGGGTGATTTATCATCAGAAGCATCTTCCACTCTGCTAAAATGGGTATAAAATTATTTAAGGGTGGACTAAACCCTCAAATATATGTATGTACATATATTTCAAACCGCAGAGCAATTACTAAATAGACTCCCCCAAAAAAGCCTAATCTACACAAGAGAAGACAGAAAAGGAAGACAACAGAAATAAGCATAATGGAAAAAGTAGAAAAGTTAGTAAATAGAACCCTGTGACGTATGACAAGTTTGACACAACAAAACTAGTTAGGGGTCATTCCAGAAGTCGAAGGCCACTGCAACATTTGACAGTCCCTCTATACAGTCTCCATAGAATAGAACACAAAATAAAAACCATGTGGTTATCTCAGCAGAGGCAGAAAAAGCTTTTAACAAAATTCAACGTCCATTCACGATCTAAATTCTCAGCAAAGAAACCGTGGAAGTCAGTTTCCTTAATCCGATCAAGGCACGCGTCTTCAGTGACCCCGCAGCTAACGTCACGCTGCGGACAAGGCTGCCAACTCCTCTCGCGGGGTCTGGAACGCGCTGGGGACGCCTGCGCTCAGCGCTCCCACTTAGCGGCGCACTGCGAGTTCTGCCCACAGGCTGAGAGAAAGAAAAAGAAAAGACCCACAGACGGGAAAGGAGGAAATAAAATTGTTTTTATCTGCAGATGACAAAATCTTCAAAACAGAACTAGTGATTGAGTTGAAGAAGTTCACAGGACCCAGCACAAAGCACAAAAGCCAGCCCATAGTCCTCCATGCCCGCCGAGGCGTCCAGCGCCCGGTCAGTCCCCGAGGTAACCCTTCCAGGCCAACCAACAGGCAGGGACAAATCTCTATGCACCAGGCTTGGGCACAGTCCCTGCATCACAGGCCCTCAGGCCCCTGGCCTACGGGGCTCCTAAGCATATCTGCATTCCAACCTGAGCATCCTGATTTGGGGGTCTCTCCCTCAGGTACCTCTGCCAAGACCTCCTTCTCGAGGAGTTTAGGAGAACCTTGAAGACACTGTTCTCTGTTCTGACTCGGTCCGTGGTCACTGCTTTCCACTCCCAGCCCTCCCCGGCTCCCCCCAGGCCCCACGGCCATGAAACCACAGGACCCCTCTGCTCGGGGTTCCTTCAGAAGTGAGAGCGCCCCACATCTGCCCTGGTCCATCTGACCCTACCCAGTGCCATTCGATGCGTGAAAACAGAATGAAAGAGCCTGTACGTTCTCTCGTTTGACTTGCTACCCACGCTATCGTGGGAGAGGATGGAAGGCTTGACATTGTCTTCACCACGTGGCCTGTTTTCGTAATCAGCTGCCCTGACATCCAGCAGCTCAGCATTCTCCACTCAGCTGAGCTCTTGAGGAATAAACAATCAGAATTTGAAATTACAAAAAAAAAAAAAACCCACTTTTTAAAATAACACCCAAAATGATGTACTTAGGTCTAACTCAAACAAAATATGTGTAGGATCTGTATACTCTGAACACCAAGATGCCAAGGAAAGAATCAGGGAGGTCTGTATAAGTGGAAAGACATACTGTGTTCGTGGAAAAGAAGACTCGTCATTGTGAAGATGTCAGTCATCTCCAACTCGATCTATAAATTAAAAATAATCTCAATTGAAATCTCAACAAGGTTTTTTGTAGATATTAACTAGTCGGTTCTAAAATTTGTATGGAAAGACAAGGGAACTAGAATAGCCAAGACAATTCTGATAAGGAGGAGCTCATACTACCGAAATTCACGGCATAGAGATCATGATAAGATCGAAATGGACATTTAAACCACGAGACTATCATGGAGTTCAGAATAGATCCACAAAAATGGAGACAATTGATTTTGGGCAAGAGGCAATATTGATTAAGTGGAGAAAAGAGTAGTTTAGAAAAGCTGCTGGAAATACAGGACACCCCTGTATGGGGGCAATAAACAGACCTTGACACACGCTTCACACCTTACCCCGAAAAAATTTTTTTACAGATTTTATCTATTTATTTAAGAGAGAGAGAGAGTAGACACATGAAGGAGGGAGCGGGAGGAGAAGACCCCGCCGAGCAGAGAGCCCGATGTGGGACTCCATCCCACGACCCTGAGATCATGACCTGAGCTGAAGGCAGAGGCTTAACCCACTGAGCCACCCAAGTGCTCTGCACATCATCCAAAAATTTACCTCAAATATAAATGTAAATGTAAAATGTTAACACTGCAATACTTCTCAAAGATAGCCTGTTTGATCTTCGGTTTGGTGATGTGTTTTTAGATACGACACTAAATCACGATCCTAAAAAAATGCAAAGTTGATAAACCGTACTTTATCAAGGCCAAAACTTGCCTTCTGTGAAAACACTATTAAGAGAATGAAAATACAAGCCAGAGACATGGTAGAAATATTTGTAAATCCCTATCTGATAAAGGTCTTCTATCTCAAATATATAAAGGATATTTAAAAACCAACAATAAAAAAAAAAAACTGATAAAAACTAGACAAAAGATCGGATCAGACACTTCACCAAAGAAGACATATCAATGGCAGATCAGTACATGGAAAGATGCTGAACGTCATTTGTCACTAAGGAAATAAAAACTCAAACCACAATGAGATGCTAATCACAACGCACCAGTTAGAATAATCAAAACAAAAACAAATGAATACAAAAATCTTAAAACTGACAATGCTGGCAAGGATGCAGAGAAAGAAATTCTCATTCATTGCTGATAGGAATGTGTCTGGTCACTTTTTAAAATGGCTTGGTAGTTTCTTATAAAGTTAAACATATATATGTAGCACATGACTCCACAGTCCCACTCCCGGGTCATTTACCAAAGTGGATTTAAAACTTCTGTTCATACACACGTAACAGGGAAAAACTTAGTATGTCCAACTCCATATCGCTTCTATTTCCCTTGCCGCTGGGACCTGCAGCTGGAACCACTGCTCTGCCCTACACACAGGCATGTCAGTCACCTAAGGAATTTTGCTTACAGCTAAGATTTGCAAAAACTGCCTTTTTCCTGATACCTAGCTCCCTGGGGGAGAATCAGGAGCATGTGCCGAGAGGACCAGGCTATGTTTAAGATTTACAGGAACAGCATGACCTACATCCAGAGATCAACTGACTGAGGTGAAGAAGTCACTCGACCTTCCTCAGATGTCGTTAGACATCACTCACACTTGGACTCCCACCTCCCTCCTGCTCCCCGCTTTTGCAAACATAAAAGCAGCTCAGATTTCTTGCCCAGGAGAGATGGGTCTTTAGGACAACCACCCGCCATCTCCTCGGTTTGCTAGCTTTTGGAATAAAGACGCCGGAATAAAGCGTCCAGCCTCTGGATGTCGTGGCCTGTCGTGCAGGGAGTGGAAGGAGCCTGGACTCGGTCTCTCTCTCTCTCTCTCTCTCACACACACACACAGTATGTGAATAGTCACAGTAGCCATGGAAAGAAACAAACATTGGTTCGTGCTACAAATGGATACATTGTTAATTCATTTTGCTAAGTTAAAGAAGTCAGTCTCAAAAAGGATTCAGCACTCTAAGATTCTAGTCTACAATGTTCTGAAAAAGGCAAAACAGCCGGGATACCCAGCGGACCCCCGGGTGCCGCAGACCGCGGGTGGGGAAGCAGGCGGGAGCAGGCGCGCTCCACTGCTCTCCCGCTCTCTCCCCTGCCCCTGCCCACTGGACCGTGCTCTCGGTCTCCATGTTCGCACACGTGTGGGCCCTTCCACAAGGACGGCAGCCCCGGCTGTATGAGGGAGGGGTACCAGGTCCTTCGTCCTCCCTTCCTAGCATGGGAAATGACAAGAGCACGCAGAGGCTCGGGGCAGACCCCAGGGCATGAAAGCATCGACCTCTCCGGGAGAGGTGTGCGCGGCCCACCGCTGGTGCAGGGGCAGCAAGAGAGGGAGGGCAGCTCTGACCCAGAGCCAGCAGCCCCCTCGGTGGGGAGGGAGGAGGAACGGGCTTCGATGGTGTTACAGCAGCCACCGGACGAACTCTCGGAGCCCGTGGCTCCGTCACACAGGGCCCTTGCTCCCTGCCTTCTCCCCAGCACGACACTTCCCAGGAATTGCGAGGGAAGTGGGCGGGGCTGAGAGTCCGGTCCGCTGTCTCGCTGGATTATTTAAGTCTATCTCAAGACGACAGGTGCCAGCGACACACCAGTGCCTCTGAATGCTCTCTTGGAGCGAGGAGTGCAGGGCCCATCTGCCCTATTACTGACCTGGGTGGATCGTGGGCCGTGAGCACCCACCGGCCCCAGCCAGGGAGTGAGTGCATCCGCTTCCGGAACATCCGGCACTTCGTCTGTAGCCATTAGTTGCCATTTCCAGACTTAGGACAAATACAGTCGACAATTACCATTCCCTATTATATGAATCGTAGATGGTATGTATTATAATGGTTCTATGCACGAATTGCGTGCTATTTTACAGTGTGCTACAAATATCGTGTATAAATGTGATATACAAGGTAATAAATACGCAAACAGGAATTTAGCCCCGGCGTCTCCTTGGCGATAGTGCAAGCACGCGGCTGGATCGGTCCCTTCACAGGCGCGGCGGGCGGCTCGGTGCCCTTCCTCTGAGCTCAGCATCGGGTGGAAAACGTGCACATTAAGCACAAGAGCACACATTTTTGTGCCAGTGCCCTCAGCCCCACCTGGGACACTTCTGGAACTAGAAGGCTGGTGGTCAGGACAGCACTTCAGGGGACAGGGGGCTGGGGTCGCGGGGAGAGATCACTCATGGAAGGTCCTTGTTAGCGAGTGAGCCGCGGCCCCTGACAGCCCCGAAGGGGATCCCCACTGACTGGATGTCAGTCCTAGGAGCCATGGTGGCTTCAGCAGGACGGCCAGCTCTGAAGTGCGAGGCCTGGGCAGTGCGGCCTCCGGGGCCTCTCCTGGCCTCTTGTACCTCCTCTCCCGCAGTTAGGGTCGTGAGCGGGTCTCTCCCGGGAGCCACCGCCGGCTGAGCTGCGGGCAGGTGGCCGGAGCGCCCCGCGGCTTGTAAGAACGGGTCCTGACGCGACGGTGTTTGGGTGGGAACAGAAAGGGACACCCGGTGGACAGTGCTGTCCACTCTCATAGCCACGTCTGCCTGCTCCAGGCTCTCAGCTCACGTGTGCAGGTTTGGCAATACGGGTCCCCACATGGCCCACCTCTTATCCTTGCTACCCTGTTGCCGATTACGGAGTCTTCACACCTGCGTTGCTGCAAACTACACATCCCAAAGTCGTATTTGGAATGTGAAGACAGGAATGAGCAGGGACAGAACTCACGACCTTCAAGCCATGGCACAGCGCACGTGGCCCAGCACCCTGCGAGCTCTGTGGGGCCATCCTTCCCCCGCACAGCCTGGGGCTGGTGTGATTCCTGTCCCCTGAGTCAAAATGTCTGGTGGCCTCCCCCCTTTGGGTTTGCTTCTGCAAGTCACGTGTTCTAGCAGCCTCTTGGGTTTCCATCGCGCAGGGTGCACAGACAGCCCGCGGCCATGCACACCATTTCAGGCCGGACTGCTAGCTGAGGGTATAACTGGGGAGCAGAAATCACAGCGAGGACAGAAGAGGAGAGGGCCAGGGAGAGGCAGGGCCGCTGGCTCCAGGCTTTTGCAAACCCACACGGCTCGCGCAGTGCTATAACAGACGCCAGGCGCCGGCAGATAGTGAGGGGGCGCTGGACCAGGTGTTCTCTGCTCACGTGTCATTGACCGCCTTGCCCTGGGCACAAGCTTTTCTGCCATGTCCCTCCCTAATGGACCCCCGGGGACGGCGTGTGCGCCGCGAGGAAGGAGAAGCAGGTCTGCGGTCCTGGTCCCGACAACTCGGACTCTTCGCAAGGAGGTTCCCCACTCAGATCCCTCCCTGGGCAGAAGGGACATTCTCCAGGGGAGATCCCCACCCCAGTGTGGTCCTCGGCGGCCCTGTCACGTGGGCAGGGACACCCAGTACGAATCCTGGGAGATCTGCTGAGGAAAGGGCCACGTTTTCACTGTTTATCAGGACTGCTCTGGAAGCCACACACGCCCCGAGGTCATCCTAAAGCCGGCAAAGCCACGGCCTCAGAACTTCAGAGGCCTATCTGACCCGCGCCGTTTTGACAGAAAGATCGTTGTCCACATCTGCACACTAACGCTTTCCCCTGACTGTCTGTGAGGGCCGCTCTTCACCAAAACAGCGTGATTGCAAGAGGAGATTAAGTGCGACGTACGGGTTCTGTGCTTGTCAGCACGGGCCATGTTCTTACGGAGTTTGAGGGATCATACAGTGTCTGCGTCTCACGACACAAGCTCACCCACTACTGCGAAGACTGTTTGATCGAGAGGAATTTTTAACAACGTAGGTTTGGGAAGCTAAAGTAGTGGGGAAACGGCTGTTCTTCCTGACCTACTCTTACGTCTCATCCAGGATTCGAACCAGCACTTTTGGGCCGTAGAGCTTCCTCAGCTCCCAGGGAGATCTCAGCTGCTGGCAACCCCAGCCCTCTCCTTCCCCAGGAAACACTGGCCCGCTCGTGTTTATCTGCCCAGTGACAGCCTTTCCTGTCATGTGGCGAACTCTGTGGGGACTGTGGCCACATCTGTCTTTATGAGAGCAGACCCCAAGGACCACTCAGGGCCTGGACCCCAGTGAGCCAATAGGGCACGTTGAGGTCAAAGGAATCCAAACTCCACCAGCGCGTGGTTCTGCACAAGGCAGCCCTGGGGACAGAGGGGGCCGCGCCATGCCTCCATGCCCAGGAAGGGCAACCTGGGTCCCACGACCACAAGAGCAGGGGCGGCGTGAGTCGGGGGATGCTGGCGAACCCTCGCCGTCAGATGGCTCCCAGCCAGGAGCCGGCCTTGTGATAGGCTGGTTTGCGCACGAGTTGGATGGAGATGAGGTGTGGCCTGGGCTGCAGAGAGGGGCCTCCCTGCTGCCGGAAACAGGAATGAGCCACAGAGAGAGCAGCCGGCCGGGCCCTCTCCCCCTCCCCCACTGCGGGCAGCCCCCCACCTCCGCCACGCAGCCAGTGCGGGACCCCTGCTTTGAGCACGGTCAGCAGGCTCACTTCCTATCATTACTGCCGCACCTTCTACCCTGAAATATTTGAAACTGGGCACATCATAGATGCTCAACAAACATCTGTAAAATGACAGAGTCTATGAGGGGTAAGACGAGAGAGGGTTAACGGATGCAAAACCTAAACCCTGACCAGCAAACGCATGTCCCTCTGAGGAAAGCCTGCATCCCTCGGGCTCACTCCCGCCACTGTCCCACATCTGACTACCCCTTGAGGTGCCTGAGCTGCCAGGGGCCCTCAGAGTCCGGGAGAACATTAAATAACAAAGCAATTTCCATTCAACAGGAAGTCACTAAAATGGATTTCTGCTCCCGTTCTAATATGTGAGCAAGTCCTATAGAGATGCAGCCAAAACAAACCAGAAACGGACAGATCATTTCCCCAACGTGTTTCTCTCTTTCCAGTAGAAGCGAGGTGACGTGCCCATTGTGGTGTCACCTGCCCGCCTGCTCGTCCCGGGGCCACCCCGCCCTTCCAGGACTCTGCCAGTGCTGCTGCCTCAGCTCTCACTGGGAGGTGACGGGATCGTTCGCCCAGACCCCCATCCGGTATCGACGCACACACAGAGACCCCCATCCGGTATCGACGCACACACATGTACATCCTTACAGACACTACCGACACACTGAGCATTATGTCTGGGGATTTCTTTCAGATTTGTTGGGTTGACAGGAACATTTTCAAGAAACACACAACAATGACGCCTGCTTGGTCCCCAGTATCCCGTTCCCTTGCTCTTTATTCACTTGTAAGTGTGTCGGCAGGAAACCTGACCACGGACAACGCGCAGCCGGAATAATGTGAATGAATAACATAGATGTTGGGGTATTGTTATCCTTGAGGAAATCTTGTGGCACCCCATTCAAAAGGGAAAAAAATATGTGGAAGTATGAAAGATATTAAGCAGATGTTAGACTGGAATTGTCAATCTTGTCTGAGCAGGTGCTAATGTGTTATAATTATCCCTTCTGGTGCTGGGTGTTTAGGATTTTGGTTCCCACCTAGTCAATCACGGCTGCCATTGTGAAGCTACTCACATCGCTGATACGCTGGGTAATAACCAGATAGGATTTAATATTTGACATTTACCGTCAATTACCTTCTTCTGACATCCATCTCCTTTACCAATATCTGTAGATTGGGCCTCCTTGTGACTTTTGGATAAAATAAATAGAACTGCAGGGTTAAAAAAAAAAAAAAAAAAAAAAGGAAATAAGAGGGAAAAGACAGCTGTGTGTCTGCCTTGATTGTGCCGCAACTGGTCCCCCAGGAACGATGCCCTGGAAGCGCGACCTGACACTGATTTTGCACACGTGCTAGAGGACTTACTCTCAGAGATCTGGCTCTTCCTCTCCCTCACTGTAGGGGAAGGCTAATCTCTGCTTTAATCCACAAATAGGGAGGCCAGAGTGCAGACGGTTTGAAATGGCCTCCATAAGCCAGGGGGTCAGTTACGTGGAACTCTGCAGAGCCAGGACCAACCAAGATCCCCTCCAGCATCTTACCTTTCTGCATTTTCAATTGCAAAATCAAGTGGAGAGCAGAAATGGCCATGGGAATGAGGCGGGGCTCAGACGTCACCAGCCTGGGCTGGAATCCACGCTCTGCCACTTTCTGGTAAACTCAGGGAATCTCCTATGCTGCCTGCACTCTGGTTTCTTTTCCTGTGAAACAGGGTTTCTGAGGGAATACATGAGGTCACTCTCTCCAGGCCTGAGCACTGTGGCTGGCCCAGAGCGGGGGCACAGCTGTTAGCAGTAGTGGCCCTCCGTGAGGCATTTCCGCATGGAAATGGAAGTCACCTCTGAACCTGACACCTCAAGGACTTGATGATGATAGGTCTGTGGACATTGGGCTCTCCCATTGGCTGGGGCAGCTCCCAGGTGAGGTCCTCACCCTCGAGTACGGATCTTAGGACACCAGGTGAGCCAGGACCCGCCAGAGGTGATGGGTGAGGGGAGCAGACCCCAGAGGGCGGGTACTTCCCACATGGACCTTTGTCAGCAGGATATCGAGGCTGCAGGAGAGGCCCAGACTGTGGGGCTGCCCCAGGAACTTGAGTTGGTTCTGAATATCACAACTCCATTTAGAATCTCGTTTCCCCGATCAGTGCCATGGAGGACACCAAGAAGGGTCCTCAGTAGTGAGGCTGGGAGTCCCCTTCCCTTGGTGTCACGGCGAGGGTGCTGCATCCCACAGCCCCAGGGCACACCCGCCACACGGAGACAGTGGGAGGTGCCCAGGAAGTCCCAGTCCCAAGAAGTATGCAGAGAAATAGAGAAGTCTTCCTTGGTGGGTGTTCTTATCGACAACCCAGCCAGAGACCCCAGGAAGTTTCTCTAAAAGATGTCATCCGGGAGACCGCACACATTACTTTATCCTGAAGACACACTACGTGCACACACACGCACACGCACCACAAGCATGCACGTAAGATCTAGCCAGTTGAATTTCCGGGCTATAATGCATGGCTTACAGACCAAAATTCCACACTGTTGCCGCTCATCATCTCCGTGTTTGCCACCTGTAAGCTCGAGGGAGAGTTCAGCACTTCTGTGGAAGCTGGGAGGGACTTCGTCCCTCTGGGGTGGGGCGTACCTGATGCTGGTTTGGTCTTGAGGCGAGGGGCACCCTTAGTCCTTCCATTGTCATCCCACTAACTTCTCTTGGTTTTCTGTTGCCCTGAAGACCTACACATCTCCACAGGTTGGAACCCCTGCCTGGAGATAAGCCAACATCTGAGCGCGTTGTTTTCTAAGGATGTACTTATGGGTCACTTCCAGGGATTGTGCAACTTTCCGACATTTTCATTGTGGATGTTGGTAGGTCAGATGGGGGGTGGGTGACAGAGGTTTTCTTTTTAGAAATAGTGTAACAGAAAACAAATAGAAATCACCATTCTGTAAGTCGCTTTCTGTCCATTAGAGAAGTGTGCCAGCGGCGTCCGTGTTTCTCAGACACGCTGGCAATAAGCCCGCTGGTGAGACGCATCACACCAGCGACAACACCAAACTGTCTCAAAAACAGTGTTTTTCCAAGTTATTAAATGCTCCTGATTCCCTGCAGATGAAAGGTGCTTGTTTCAAGGGAATCCTGCTTCAAGTTTAAATTGGAAAGGAGGCACGTGCATCCGACAGCCAAGTAGTATTAGGACTTCAAAGCAAAGCAAACGAAGCTGGACCTAGTCATTTTGCAATAAAATGGGAAGTCGAGTAATAGTGCCCTTTTAAGCCACTTGGGACTTTTAAGACTTCAAATAAAAAGCTATCAGCACAGACAGATAAACAATGTAAGCCGCTGTTTGCCTGGGGCGAGCCCTCGGGACTCACGGCGGGCAACGGGCGGCACACTGGTAATCTCTCCCCTGACGACAGCTTCTGGACTTCCTACCCTCCCAGCAGCCCACACCTACGTCAACCACCTCGTGGATGCTGGCTACTCCAAAACCCGTGCCTTTTTTCAATTTAACAGCATAAACATAAATAACAGGAGAAAACACAGAATGTGAGAAAGTCGCTCATTTTTCTGAGTTGAGCGAGAAAAAAGTAGCGCTTGTCTTGGTTTTTGCTTTAGTTACCGAGCGGCATCCCCCACGGTGGGGTTAGCCTGCTGGTCCTGCTCCCTTCCCAAGCGCACTGTCTGACCTCGAGGGAAGCGAGGAGCGACGCCGGCCCCAGGGGGTTTCCTCCCAACGCCCCAGACACACTGCTCATCACAGAAACAAAAATGTTCAGAGTCAAGAAAATGGGAATGGTTGGACCTCAGCGGGGCCCGTGCCCAGAACCCACCACCTCCACTTGTCCGCGGGGGGTGTCTGCTCCAGGAGACGCCAGTGTCAGGGACGGGGTGGCAGCCAGCACCTCCACAGTCTGGGAGCTCGGCTCTTCCAACGCGCCCCTGCTCCCCTGCCTCACACCTTCCCCGAGGCCATTGCGGGAAAAAGCGCCGATCCAAATCGGCCTCGGCGGCGGGGCCGGGGTGTGGGTGCAAACAGAAACCTGCCGGCAGCTTCTGTCTCGGGAGCAGCGGCGCCCCTCGTCGGCCACCAGTCCGTGCTCCCCCTTCCGGCTGGCACGGGCGTGCCGGGCACACGGCACATTTCTCTTAGCGCGTGGCTCCTCTGTCTCCTGCTCCTGCCTGGGACGCCGTTGTGCGGCGGCGGCCAGAATGGAATTTGCCAGATCGTCCTGGCAGAGGAGCCGACAGCTGACGAGTTTAACCTCCCTGTGCGTGGAGAGCTGGAGCGGAGCAGCGGGGCTGCCCAGAAGGCTCCATGAATCCTTCCCCGCTTTCCCGGGAGGCGGAGGGACGTCAGAACAGACCGTCCCCGGCGCTGTCGTCGAAGCGTGGGAGCTGGCGGGGGCACGCTGTTTCCAAACCTGACCACGCTGCTCAAGTCGAAAGAGTAGGATCCGGGCTCGCCGTTCCCGTCCACATAATCGACAGCCAAGTCGAAGGAAATGCACCAGCAGCTATTAGGATTAAGCCGGCAAGGCTATTGTCCCTTTAAATTGAAAAAAAAAAAAAGAAAAAAGAAAGAAAGAAAGAAAGAAAAATATTCTACGAGTTCTACAGGAAAAAAATGTCATATTTGTATAGACCCAAATCCCCTCTGTTTAAACAGGGTGATTAGTATCAGCTCCTGTAGGAAATTAAATTCAGGGAAGAACAGCAATATGCAGATATGCAGATTTCTGGGCAGAATGGCCATCTCTGGGTAGGGAGCCGGCTGATTAATCTGCGTCCTCAGAATACAAAATGAAACACTGAGCTCTCCTGGGCGAGCGCGAGAAATGACTTTTCCCTCCCGCATGACAGAGGAAAAAGGACCCGACACAAACAGGAGAGAAGGGTCGTGTGCCCCACGCCGGGCGAGGCTCCCAGTTAAAACTCCGGGTCACGTTCGCAACAGCTAACCGCGTCCTGTAGGGCCGCTGGGCCTGCTGCTGGCAAAGTTCTCCCTCGGTGGTTTCTGAGGACACGGAGGACCCCTCCGCAGGGTCCCTGTTGATGCCTCCCAGCGCTCCACCCCCACCCCTCCCCCGGGGCGCGCACTGGGTGGGGCGCTCTGGGGAGGGACACTTCCCTGCGACGTCCACACGTCCACAGACACCGACCACACACGTGCCGCCCGCCCCCGCTGGCTCGCGTGCGGACCCACCCACCTCCCCACGCCGAGTTCTCTTTCCGAAAGGCCGGATGCAGCAGGCTGATTTTTTAATTCAAAGTGTAACACCAGAAACTTAATTTGCAAATGTAAATTCTTCCCCTCATAATCCAACCCTCTCCCATCATTTCAGAATGTCGGTGTGGCCACAGCTTTCGGGATGGAATGAGTATGAGGTATCTGGTCATTGAATAATGATGCTATTTATTTTTTTGAAAAAAAATATTTACAGCAAGATGCAAAATGTCATTTTCAGTGGGATTTTTTTTGTCGTTACTGGAAACTCAAGCCTGTTATTCTGAACCATTCAGGGTCTCTCCAATAATTGTATAGAAGTAGGCATTATGCTATATTATTAAAGCTGTAATTTCCTGCTGAATCTGTCTGGATGTTTCTTTTTATCACTTGGCAATTTCTATCTAGTTATAGCATAATTAAGTTTCCTGACCCCTGCTCGCTCTCTTAACAGGACGCTTAGAAATATACTAGAGCTGAAGATCTTCAGGCTGATGTCCTCTCTCCCCACACAGTAATGGAATAAAATTATTAATCCAGTAATTGTACAGAACACATTACTTTGCATTGAATGTTCCTGGTTCTCATTTTCTGTCGGTGACAATCAGCCTGAGGGTACAAATCATTTCGGCAGGAGCGCGGCCCTTGAAGAAAGCCTCTCATTCTCGCTCCTGGAACTACACCGAGGCGGCTGGGATAATTCTGGGGCTAAGGCGGCGTGAGGCTCCAGCCAGCAAAACAAAGCTAATAAAATGGACTAAGGAACACGGTTTTCCTGCCTGCAGCTCCTGCGCCGAAATGAGCACCACCTGCGGGATGGCAAAGCCCCCAGGGCCGTGCTCACCGACCCCCAGGCCATCGCAGCCCAGAGGGAGTGCCAGTTGCCCCTGGGTAGTTAGAAGACACCTGGAGCTCCCTCTGCAACTCTGCAACTCCGTGGGCCAGAGACTAGGGGCTGTTCTGGGTCCCATCCTGCAGGACCGGCTGGGAGGGCGGCCCCAGGATGGCAGGTGGGGCTCACCTCCCGCGGAAAGTGCCCAACAAGCCGGCAGAGGCCACGAGCCCATCTGCTCCCTGTGCCCACCAGATGGCCTTTCATCGGGGAAGAGAGATGCCGTCCAATGCGGCACAGATCAACGAAGCAGGTCTAGAGGGAACACACCTTGGCATAATAAAGGCCGCACTCGAAAACCCCGTAGCCAACACCATCCTCAGTGGGGAGAAATAGAGCGCTCTCCCCGTAAGGTCAGGAGTAAGACAGGGATGTCCACTCTCACCGCTTCTACCCAACTCAGGACTGGAAGTCCCCGCCTCCGCAATCAGACAACAGAAGAAACAACAGGATCCGAATTGGTAAGGAAGAAGCAGAACCCTCACTGTCTGCAGATGACACGGTATCACACATCGAAAACCCCGGAGATGCCACCAAAACACTACAGACCTGATCAATGAGCTCAGTAAAGTCGCAGGATGCAAAATCGATGTTCAGAAATCTGCTGCGTTTCTCCACACTAATAATGAAGCAGCAGAGAGAGAGATTAAGAGAGCAATCCCATCTATAATTGCACCAAAAATAGTAAAATACCTAGGAATAAACTTCAGCAGAGAGGGGGACAGCCTGTGCTCCAAAAACTGTAAACACAAGCGAAGGAAAGTAGAGATGACACACAGAACAGAAAGTCATTCCACGCTCGTGGGCCAGGAGAACAGATGTCACTGGCACATCTATGTGACTAGAGCAACGTGCACAGCCGCTGCAGTCCCTCCCAAAACACCAACAGTGATTTCCACAGAACTAGAATAAACAATCCTAAAGTTTTATGGAACCGCAGAAGACCCCAAGACGCCAAAGCAACCCCGAAGAGGAAGAACAAACCAGAGGCATCGCAGCTCCAGACTTCCAGCTCTATGACAAGCTGTGGTCTTCCAAACAGTGCGGTCCTGGCACCAAAATAGACACATAGGTCAATGGAACAGAAAACCCAGAAAGAAAGCCACAGTAACATGGTCGGTTAATCATCAACAACGGAGGCAAGAATGTACAATGGGAAAAAAACAGTCTCTTCAACCAATGTTGGAAAACCAAGACAGCTACATGCAGAAGAATGAAACTGAACCATTTTATCAGACCAGACACAAAAAAGAAACTCGAACTCAGAATGGGTTAAAGACCTGAATGAGACCCGAAACCACAAATCCCAGAGGAGGGCTCAGGGAGTAACCTCTCTGACGCTGGCCATAGCCACGGCTTTCTAGGTGTGTTTCCTGAAGCAAAGGGAAGAATAAGCTATTGGAACTTCATCAAAACAAAGAGTTTCCACACAGTGTAGGAAACCACCAAAAAACTAAATGACAACCTATAGAATGGGAGAGGATATTTGCAAATGACGTAGCCAATAAAGGGCCAGCATCCTAAGTCTATAAAGAACTGATACAACATGGCCTGACTTTCACTCTTAATAAATGATCTGAATGAGTAACAAGAGAAGAAAAAAAAAAAGAACTGATACAACACAACATCCCCCAAATAAATAACCCAATTAAAAGTGGGCAGACGTCATGGCAGATACTTCTCTAAAGGAGGCATACACGTGGCCAACAGGCACAGAGAAAGATGCTCCGTGCCACTCGTCATCAGGGAAATGCACATCCACGGTGAGGTGTCACCTCACGCCTGTCAGCGCGGCGAGAAGCAACAGCACAGGAAACAACAGGTGCGCGCGAGGACTCGGGAGAGGGAGCCGCGTGCACCGTGGGAGGGAACGCTAGCTGCGGCAGCCGCCGCGGGAAACAGCACGGAGCGTCCTCAGAAAGTCAGACTAGAGCTGCCCTAGGACCCAGCGACTGGTATATATATACAATGGAGTATTATTACTCAGGCATCAGAACTCGAAATCTTGCTGTTACAAAGCACAGATGGAGCTAGGGAGTAGCGCGGTAGCGAGGCAGCAGAGAGAGACAAACACACGGCCTCGCTCGTGTGGAATATAAGACACAAAACAGACGAGCCAAGGGCAAAGAAGAAAGAGACGACCAGACGCTGCACGACGGAGAACGCACGGCCGGTCGCCGCAGGGGAGGTGGGGGCGGCGGTGCAGGGGACGGGGCCCGAGGTGGGCACCGGTCTTCACGAGCCCCGGGACTGCGGAGCGGCTGAGTCGCTGTACTGTAAGCTTGAAACTGGTGCCCCACGGCCGGTTAATAAACGGGGAAAAATAAATAAACAACAAAGTCTGCAAGGAATCTGAGATGAAACAGAAAGGAAAAAAGAAGGAACCAAGGGGGCATGATTCTGGGGTCACTGCCCTGAGCCTCGGCCCGCTGGAGTGAACTCGTGGGCGGCGAGCGGGGCAGGAAGTGGACCTGCTCCAAGGCCGGTGAAAACCTCGTGCTAGCCTGACGCCGCGGAGGGCAGATGGCCTCCCCCCCGCCATCTTCGTGGAGACACTGTGGATCCTATGCTGAAGCGACACGGAGCAACCATCTCTGACCGCGGGTGTTTACGGTCAGGGTGTGTGTAACTGCAAGAGGAAAACCAAACGTGTGCGCTCGTGCAAACAGCCTCGCGCGTCACACTCTACGTGGATGTCACAGACGAGCTTCGTCTCCACCACCTCCACGTGTCCTCGGGCCCCCCTGCGTCCCCGGTCCCTGCTGAGGGAAATCTTCGAGGCTGGAGCACGGGGCTCCCCGAAGCTCTTCTGGGACGGACCGACAGGTTTATGAGGCGAGCCTGGGAACATCCTTTCACACTGAGGAAAAGGGATGCGTGGCCTGTTCGTCCTGCGGATAAATGTTAGCGATCAATGGGTAGATACGCTGTGTCAGAGCTCACGGGGCCAACCTCAGTTTACGCTGGAAACGGCAGCTGTTCCAGTGTGCTGTGTGTGTGCTAAAGACCTCCTCCGACTCGTTTCGCCGCATCACCCAGTGTGGACAGGGAGCCCCGGACATCACCGTGAAGGCCTCACAGCACGCGGGACCACAATGCCGGCGTATCTACATGCGGACGGTATCGGCTGAAATCAATACTTCTCAACGGGAGGCAGTTTTGCCCCCAGGAGACAGCGGGCAACGTCTGGGGACAATCTGGGTCGTCACTCTGGGGGCGGGGGTGCTCCCAGCAGGGAGGGAGGCCAACATCCCACGGTGCACGGCGCACCCCCCACCCCACCCCAGGTAAGAAGTTTTGTTGCAAACGCCGGCAGTGCTGAGCTTGAGAAACCGCGGCGCAAGCGGGCAGACATCCGCTGGAGGAAACCAGTCGGCCTGAGAGCCTTGTGCCCACGTCAAGACCAGATACGGAAAAGCACTCAACTTTTCATCCTCCTGGTTCCTCAGCTTCTGAAATTTAAACACAAAAAGGGCAAAGTTGAAAATCTATTTTCAGCTCTATTTTTCTTTCCACCTGGAAAATAAACGGGCCAGGGAGGGAGGGGGGGAACGGAGAGGTTCTCTCTCCTATTCCCTGACTTCACTAGAGAAGTGAAAAAAAGACCAGAAAACAAGTGGCTGCCCACTGAAGGGCGGGCCTTGGGGCATAGGTCGCGCATCCACCAGCCGCTCGCAGGGACGCGTGGCACACCCATGTCCGGGGCGGTGGGACGCGCGGGTGTCGGGAGACAGTGGGGGGCGCGCGCGTGCTCAGAATCGGCGCGAGTCAGCGCGTGAGTGTGCGGACGAGACTGGGCCAGCTCAGGTTTCACTGTCCTTCTGTTGGGGCCGTTGAAATTTCCTCCAGGTTTCAAACCCCGCAGCCTCTAGACCCAAAGAAATGGCAGATAGTGACGCGGGTGACCATGCTGGCCGTGCCATCTCGTAATTTCTGAAAGCAAGTCCATCGAGCCCCACGGTTGTTTGGCTGTCGCCTCTGTGAGGAGTCGCACACGGGAACTCTCTGGCCGATTTCCGCCGCCCTTTATCTCAGAACGCAACAGGGAGCGGAGCGCTCCGGGCCCCCCGCGCCGACTCCGGGGCCTCCGGCAGTAAGCGCGCGTCTGGGGGAGAAGGTCTGACGGGAGCCCCGTCACTTCGCGTCCCATTGTTTCATTGATAAAAATGATCCAGGAAGCGGGAGAATATATTAACCGTTTCCTTTGGTTTTCCATGGAGAAGGCTGAAGACATTTCTAAAATAGATCTATTTTCTTTTCATTCTACAGAATAATGCATGAATGATTATAACATATGCTCTATCTCCCATTTTTTTCTCAGTCCGTGGAAAAGTGCCTGACGCCGTAATCACAACTTGTTAGGTTTTCAATCTGATGCTGTCCCATTTTATCATGGTAGTTAAACGTCCATTCTTGTTCGGTGTGATAAATGTTATGGCCATTTAACAGTAACGAAAAAGAGAGACATGTTAAACCAAATATTGCTTCAGATTGTGTCTTTTATTCTCCTTTATCATCATATCTTAATTTATAGTATAATCATCATTATCACAACTGTCAGCCTCATTTAACCTCGCCCGATCTCCCGTGATTCTTTGCTGTCAGCTCTGATTGCCTACCTTCTGCTGACTGCCTGATAATGGCTGACAGATTAGCCCTCCCCAAGAGGAAGACAATGATATATAGAACAGCGCGGCTCGCGCTATATATTAATGAGAGGCTGGCAAGGCTTTGATAAGGCTGCGGAATAATCCGTCAGTGCAAGAAGGAGCTCGTAAAAGCGGGAGGAACATTTCGTGGGAGAAGCACCTGGGAAGAAGTAATGACCCAGCCGCGAACTGCCTGTCAGCTGCCGGCCCTCCGTTGTCATTAACATCAGATACCGGCGTGCGGGTAACCTGAGAAGTTTATCAGCCCCGGATCCAGCCCCGCTCTCTCCACCGCGCGCCCACCGCCCCGTCTCTTACAACATATTTAGCAGGGCGGCAATTAATAGCTCATTTTCCTTGGCATTAGGAACTGTTTATCTTCTGAACTGGCTCTTATCAGGGCTGTTGCGGGTGAAAGACGAGAGTCATTGGCGCTTTTTGTGTCTGGTTGTCGCACTTACTCAGCAAGGCCCGCTTTGCCACGAGACGCGGCGCTTCGGATGGCTACTTGAGTCTGAATGCGCCGTTATTACAGGTATTATGTGAAATTGCTTGTGTTATGTGAAGGGGATTAGGGGGCTCTGGATCGATAACTTAGTGGGCGTCGGAGTGATTACAGTGCTCCGTCAATTTTCCCCATTCGGCTGTCGGTGTTGGCTTACACCACGCCACCTCTTTCATTCACATCAAATCACTCATTTCATTGGTAAATTCTATATATCTCAATTTACTTTAAGTAGCTGATTTGTGTAAAATAAACTGACTTCCTCTTTTGTGTGTGCAACAGGCCTAACCCTAGAGAGGAATACCACGTGTAAACACAACCAAGTTCTTTGTCCCTTGCCGAGCGTCGCATGGGGCGCCGGGGCTGCCGCGACACACGGTAGCGGTGGTCGGAACACCTCGCCGCCCCAGGCTTTGTCTGGGCCACATCTCGCCTCCTCATCTGTCTCTGCCCCTCAGTGTGGGGAGGCCCCTGGGACCTGCTCAGCCTCCCCGGGGGCAGGCGGACGGACTCGATAAGCAGGTGCACCTGCCCCCCCCCCCCCCCCCCCGCTCCCTCGCCCCTGTTTAGTTCCGTCCCCACCCTAGTGGGGGGGGCGCCTGTGCTGCTGGGCCACAGCAGACCCTGCCCTCGAATGTGTGGGCCACAAGCCCAGCCCAAGCCCTCGCCTCAACCTGCCCACAGGCTTGCGCTCCGCACGAGCATCCCCAGCTTCACTCCCTTCCTGCTCTCGTGGGCGCACACGCGCAGGCACCTGCCCGACGATGCTGTCGGAACGTGCAGAGAAGATGGCCGAGAGCAACGGGCGAAGGGAACCGTCAGAGACATGAGAAATGCTTTAGGACCAAAGTCCCGATTGTCTATACCAGTAGGAATTTTCTAGAAGGATCAGACCTGGTAGGATGCGGGCAGATTCCGTTCCACCTTTCCACAATCTCCATGTGCCTGGGATCACGTTCCCTTTGGGAATTGTCTTTTGAACCTTAACTTGACACTCTCATCAGTGTTTCCTAGTACGTCTGCCCTAAGAGTGGCCCTTGGAAAACTGTGTACTTTTCCACGGATAAATAAAACTTACATACACAAAGTATTTACAGAATCATCAAAAGCAGTCCCCGCAGAAAGCCTCCCCCAACAATTGTCTATGGCTCCAACAGACAAATGAATAAACCACTAGATTCACCAACCTATTAATGTGCACAATTTCTGGTACTGAAACGACTGAAATAATAGACCGGAGAGGGGGAAGATGGGTTTATTGTCTGTCCTGGCATAAGATGTCCTTTGCATAAAAATATACAGATTAATCCTGCACATCTGCGGCTTTCACAGTCACTCACTCACTTCTGTATATTTCTGATATATTTTGCACAAGTTATAAAGCCAGGAGGAAATACAGGATTCTATTTAAAATGTGATGAATAAAAAAAGTCCCTAAACTGTGTCTGTATTTTCGAAACAGCCCTATTGTCCCAGAGAGCATAATATTATTTAATATGGAGCTGAAATGGAGTATCTTCAAAACCTGCCATTTCTTGGCCCAGTACCCGTCAGCCTTCCTGCAAGGCGCCAGGTTCGCGACGTTATGCACGTGTCCGTGACACGAGGGCGAGTTGGACGATGTAGTGGGATGTTCTACTCGTCATCTAGGTTAGCATGGCGGCGAAATGGCAGAAGGGACGGGCCGGCGGAGCGGGCGGCAGCGGCCAGGGGACTGGCCCCACGCTCCGGGGTGTGCTCCCCGGCGGGCGGTCGGGTCCCGCGGGCCTGCGGGCTTGCGGCTCCCCTCCTGCTCACGGCCCCCAGCCGGCCCGCCCGCCTGCAGTCTCCTTGCCAGGCCTGGCTGCGGGCACCGCACCGCTCAGAAATACCATCCGAACCCCCTCAGGGAACAAAATCCAGGAACACGTGACAGGCTCTGATGCGTGCCGAGGACAGACGCGTGTTCTCAAATCGCACACGGTTTTCATTTAGACACACATGTCCGCTGGTATCAATGACCAACTTCGCAGGATATCTTGAGCGGGGCAGCACGCCACACACTGGGAGTGGGACAGGCTTGGAGTGGGGGACATCCATGGGTGTGTAAGACATGATCCTTGCTCTTGAGGAGTTAATGGTCTCCCCAGAAGGACGAGCTAGAAACGTGCAGGTGAAAATGTGATCACAGTGAACTTGAAGAGTGTCCCCGCACCGGCGGACGGAAGATCCGGCAGGACCGCGGAGCGTCACCTGTCAGATCAGCCTTGCGCGAGAACGACTGTGACCCGGGTATAAAAAGCTCACTCGTAGCTGGGTTAACCGAGGGAGGGATCACAGAGTACGGGAGATTTGAACAGAACTTGGCGCACGAGGATAACCACGACGGCCCCAGGCGTCCCTGAGCAGACACAGGGCCGTGGACTTGCTCCTAAGAGAAAGTCCAATTTGATGGAAAAGAAGCACGAGCCTGGCATGACGTGCGTATATGAAAAGCTGATGCCCAGAAAACCCCAGTTTCAGAGGAGCGATAACTCACTTGTAAATAGCCTGTCCTCTGCAAACCCCTAGAGTTATGTCTGACATCACACAAAGGATGTACATACTGCGTCATCGTTCCCAAACAATAACAAAAATTCAATTAAGGACTCACAGGCATCTCTGAAGCAGCGACCAGATTCACTCAGGGAAACAATGCCGCCTGACAAAGTTCCAGAAAATACTCCTGTACTAACAGCCCAGCACCGTTCACTCACGATCTTCATCACATGCCGAACAAAAGGGATATCCAGAAGGCCGGTGTCGGGTAGAACAGGAGGTGAAACGTGTAGACTGAGCCGTGTGCCCGAAGCTACAGTTCCCCGCTGGTCTGTACTCCATACAACACAGACAGCATGAGGGGGTCACCGCAACAGAACTACAGAAATATCACAACTTAACGAGGAACTGAAAAGGGGCAGCCCTCACAGCTTACGGGATTTTCCTATTTCGATTGGCCAGAGAGAACTGGAAGCGAAAAGGAATATATAACGTGCCTAATTTCCCTGGGTCCGTCTCTGCTCTATTATTACGAGTGCTGTGCTCGTCGAGGAGGGAACTGCCCCACGCCCCGTCTCTCCCTTCAAGATGCATCGAGAAGGCAGCTTGGTTACCAGACAGCATCTGAAAAGGGCCATCCCCCAAATGCTCGTGCTTTGGATCATGAGATTCTTCTCCGCACCGGAAATAGGACCCGGCGCACTGCCAGCGGCAAGCGAACAAATACGTCTGGAAGAACGGGAAGAGTGAACCAAGAATGGACGACCGTATCTAGAAGATGCGAGACATGACCTGGCGGGGGAGGGGCTTTACTCACCTCCTTAGGCTCACATTTTTCCCAAACCAAAGCTAATTTCGGGACTGCTAGTAGGTTGTTAGTGGTATACCTTTGGGCTCTGAATTCTCCTTAAATATGAGCTTCATTTTGATGACTAAGCTTTTATCCTTTTGCCACGTAATTTGCATCCAGAGAGGAATCAGTATGATTTAGGTGAAACTATGACAGGACCATTAAAAAGGGGAAGACCTTTCTGCAGTGTTGCGCCATCTTGCAGCCTGTTGTAGACCCCACTGCGAGCCCCGGCGGGACCCCCTGTGAGAATTCCTGACCGGGGGTGACGGTGGGTTGGGCACTTGCACGTGGCGCCGAGCGCCCCTCCTGCCGCTGCCGTGCTCAGTGCCGGAGCCGAGCCGGTGGAAGACCCTGCACCCGGGCGGGCCCTCGTTCAGGTCCAACGCCTCCCTCCGTCCACGCAGAGGGTGGCGTCGCATGTGACCTCTTCCAGGCGCTGAAGGCGGGCAGGGACAGGGGAAGCGCCACCTGCATTCGGTTTAGACTAACTTTGCGTCCTGGTTGGACTAGCTCGGCACAGGGCAGCCGTCAGAAGCGGGCTGACGGAGAGGGGCTTTCCCTCCTCCACGCTGCTTCTTGCTAACCAGTCCTCCTCGGTATTAGCTTGTTGGCTACTTTGAAAAGCGAGTGTTTCAGTTGTAAGTCTGCCGCCAGGACCTCCTCCCTCGTAGGGGACAGGGCTGGGGGAGAGCGGTCACAGGATCTGGGGGCGACACAATTAACGGTTCACATGGAGACTCCTGGGGCCCATGGCCACAGCCTGTGGGGGCGACGCTCCGCGGGGGGCAAGGGCCGCTCCTTCCAGAACCGGCTCGTTGGGGCCGTTCAGGCTGCTGCCCCCCGAGGGAGAATGCCTTCTCCTAGCGAGGAGGGGCGCTCGCCCCAGAAAGGGAGACGGACGTAAACACGGGGAGTAGTCAGCCGTCACGGAGGTGAACACACGGTCCTGCTCGGAGGAAGAGAGAGAAGAAGAAAAAAGCAAAAGCAAGAAAGGAAGGGGCCCGTCTAGCTCGCACGTGATCCAGGACCCCAGTTGTCATTCCGCATTCCAGATGGTTCCCTGCTCTGGAAGGCAGCTGACAACACAGGGTCTTCTTGCTACGTTATCGTGGGATCTAGTAACAGCACAGAGGGAACGTTAGCGATTTTTGCTCTTATTTCCTAGAACAAAACCGAACGCACAAGGGGGCGTCTACACGTGGATTCGCATCGTGAGACGAGCCCATGTGCTCGGGGACCCCACGCGGCCGCCCCGGGCGCCCAGCACCCCGAGTTCTCCAAGCACCAATGCTGTCCGCCTGTACCCCAGGGGCCCGGCGGCGGGGGCTGAGGCCTCCACGCCTCCCCCAGAGCGGGCTCCGGGTCTGGGGAAGAGAGGAGGGAGGAGGCCCGGGCGCGAGGGCTTACACATTCCCGCAGCCAAGGTGGGCTCCCGGGCGGCAGGCCACCTCCCCACCTCCCTGATGAGAACGTTCAGGCTGAACAGGCAGGGCTCCCTCCCCAGCCCAGCCGGCTCCTCCTCCGAGGTGTCCGCATACCTCCTGCCTTTTGTCTCAAGCGGAGGGTTTAATAGCTAAAGTAACTGAAAAGGACTAACAACAGCGAGGCTCCGGTTTCCAGAGTAACCGTAAAAACAGACCCCAGTCTCCATGGCAAAGAGAAAAGCTATTTGCCGCAGCCTTTTCAGACCTCAAGGGGACACTGACAGCTTTCCTATAATCACTCCCGATTATTTGTAGCAACTAACTATATTATAATGTTAACTAGAGGAGGTCTTTGAAAATATGTGGGCTCACAAAAAGGAAGAAAACACGCACTGGGTTTTCCTCTACTTTAGCTATGAATACATTACCAATTTAAAATTTATAAAACCGTCTGCTCTAATCACTCGAGCCCAGGAGGGTAATGGCCATCTCTGAGCACGCTTTCATTCTCGGAGGGCACCTCCGTCCACTGAGCAGCCTACACCAGCCGAGGCGGCCCCAGTGCCTGCGTCGCTGGCAGAGGGCAGCAGGGAAGGGACGCGCGGCGTGTATCCATTTTATTCCCTCTGCTGTCGCTCGACTATCCTTCATGTGCACGCGGTGACTGCTGCTGCACTCAGCGTTGGCGAGACGTGCCCAGCTCGTCTTACACGTACATGCGCGCGCGTGTGTGTCCCCGATCGGCGAGGCTGCAGAACCTACGAGCCCATGCCCAAAATTGCCCGCATACATCGCACATGTGGCCGCGGCCAGAGCTGGCCGACCAGTGGTTCGCTTCTCAGGGCCCCAAGGGGCAGCCTGCCCGGCCAGCCTGCACCCACTCCCCCCCAGTCCTCACAGGAGCACAGGACCTCCACGTCCGTCTCCGGCCTGTGTTTTAAAGCCAAAATCCACCTCGAGGGCCGACTTGATGCTTAGGCCTGTGATGTGTCCGACTACTAGTGTCACGGCACCGAGTGCACACGCATCCCCTTCCCGCTGACAGCCCGGCACAGTGCTCCCAGACACCCCGTCCGGCCTCTCTGCCCTCTCCCTTTCTCTCGCTCGTCCACACACACGCGCGCACAAGCACACGCGCACGCAGCGACCAGGAGCGTGCGCCTTACTTGGCACAAACATCCTCCGCATGTCTGGAGAGATGCCTATCAAAATGTGAAGGAACACTCCACTAGTAGAAAAAGAACAATTTTGTTTTCATTTGTGGGGACAAATGTGAATATCTTCAAGGGCTATAACCAGGAAAAAACTACAATTAAAGTCCAAATAAAAATCACTTAATTTTTATTCCATATCTAAGAGCTCCCATTGAAAGTTCCCAAATTATCTCTAGTAGAAGAAGTTTGGAGAATAAAATTCAGGAAATAAATATGTCATGTTACTTAGAAATTGCCTTGTTTTAAAATGGCACAAGTAAAAAAATAAAACAGATCTTGCCCAATAATTTAGGTGTTTACAGAATCAGAGATTAATCCAGGCCTGCCTTGAGTTTTTTCAATCATTTATCAGAAACAAATCTACATACATTTTGTGTTAAAATTCAGTGTGCGGATATGCAAATCCCCACTTAGCTGCTCTTTTTTCCTCTCCAGAAAGTACCCGCATGACTAAGGCAGAAAAGGTGCTTTCAAGTACGCAGGCTGCCTCGGAGCTCTTGTCTGCGCATCACATTCAGACTCAGCCCCTCGGCCCAGGAGCAATCAGCACCACGGGTAAGAACGCCCTCTCTGTCAGATTTTGTTTCTTCCCCAAGTCTATTTGAAAAAAATCCAACGTTCTTTGGAGCAAGGTCCACAAAGTTGAGTGGAGCATTGAGGTTCCTGGGGAGGGTCCCCAGGAAGGGGAGCCGAGAGCAGCCGGGGGCCGCGGGGATTCTGGATGTGCGTTCCGTGCGGGAAGCGGGAGGAACGGCAAGCGCTGTGGGCCCTCCACCAGGCTCACAAGGCAAAACTCCCCAAGTATAGCGCGATTGTCTCGAATCCCAATGATGTCACATGCCCTCTCTCCCCAAAGCCTCTATTTATCAGAAAGATCTCTGCCGTACACCCCCTCCTGCTACATGCTGGGTTTTATAAATTGCTTAAAGATAAAAGCTTACCCTGCCATAAAAAGAAGGAAGATATAATATTGAATTTGCACTAAAATGAAAAGTTTCCTGGTGCCCCTCATATATTTAAAATTGCTGTTTTCTAGCAATGAATATAATTCACTGTCTTTCCTGAAGGATAATCCCGTAAGGGTTTGACCAAACAAAAATGCTCTAATGACTGCAAATGGCTCAAATATTCTGTCCGGTGAGTTAAGTGATAAAAGTTTCTATGTTAAAAGAAATAATAAGTGGAATTTCACACATATTATAGTAATTGTGAAGCATCCAATTTACATAGAAATAATGTGGGAGAATTCTGACCATGGTGTTTTAAGTAGACGATCACGTGCGTTGCGGATACATTTAGAAGCTGCAAGTGCCAGGTATGTTTCTTGTAGCATAATGAGCCCGTAATGGAGCCTTTAAAAGCTTAAAATGTATAGTTAGATTAACCTTTATGTTTTAAGGGTTTTTTTTTTCCCTCAGAAAAAAAAAAAAAAAAAAAAAAAAAAAAAGGCCAGAACTGAGGAACAGGGGATCATTAAAATCCAATTAAAGCAAAGCCCCTTTCCTTTCTCCGGCCGGTGTTTTCTGGGAGGCCCTGCTTCCGCTTCCTGTGCTTGTTGTCACTACTTCAGATTTCTGGTAAAATCTGGTTATTTTTCTCGCCCTTGTTTAAAAATCCAAGAATTTGATGAGTTCCTGGACAAAATACAGTGATGATGCTAGAAGGAAATGTGTCTTAGGAGTGAATGCAGGGTTCCCTCCCTGGAAAAGCAGGTGACAAAAAAAAAAAAATTGTTAGATCTAAAGCAAAGTGACGGGGCTCGCTCCTCCTTAGAAGAGGTCATTGGAAATGCTCTGCTTGCTTTTTCCTTTCCCAAATTAGCCTGTTGCGGACTTTGTCTTTTATTCCAGCAAGAGGGCCCCTCTGCTTCGCCTTCCCGGAGCACAGGATTGGGCAGCAAAACCAGTTGTTAAAGAGAATGAGCAAATAACCCCGGACGGCTGTTTGCATTCATTTGGAAGTGACTCGAGGGAAGGCGGGCGAGCGAGGTTCCGGTATCCTCCCGAGTTAGGTGCTCTCTGTGTAAACTTCTCATCACAATCTTCCTTCCTTTCCAAGACTCGGGATGCTTCCGGCCCTTTGCTGCTGCTGTCACCATCTACCAGGACTTGTCGACTGTGGCCCGGCTGCTACTCCCGACCGGACAACACGCAGCTGGCACTGGGCGCTGTCCCGCGGCTGTACCCGCCTGCGCGGCCTCTGCAGCCCCACCCACTGGGGGCCGGCACTGACCTCCTACCCCCAGCGAGGAGGGACAGTAAAAGCTTGACCTGCTTACTGCCACCTTTCTCCTGAATGAGACCCCCCACACGGGAGCCACTGAGAACCGCGGTGGGAGGTCGTAAGCTCGCCAGCCTCTTTCCCCCGACTCGGGTCTAACTATGGCTAATTCAGGCCTATTGCATAAACACTCAAAATCGCCTAGTTTCTAATGATTCTCTCTCTCTCTTTCTTTTTTTTAACAAGATGAATGTTCAGACATTAAAAAAAATAAGAAAATAGAAACGGTTAATACATGAAATTCTGATCCTTCTGAAGGCTCCTCTTTCTGACTAAACTGTAGCACTTTAGGATAAAACAGGATGAGTGAACGTTTGTCCATTTTCCCGTCTCCTGTCCTTGGGGTCAAGAAGAAACAGACAAGGACAGACGGTGTGTGAGTGTCACTAGATGATCTGTCTGCTCCAGCTCACGAGTCTACAACAATCAAATCCGCTGGCACAAAGATCTGAAAGGCACTTTCTAACGTGCTTGAGAAGACGTACGGGATAAAGAACGCCGAGTCCGACAATAACGCCTTAATTCGTGCACTTTGTTTTAGCATTGCCAGGTGTCTTCTAGCACATCACGTCACTGAACTTTCATAAAGCTGTTCATCCTTTGAGATGATGACTGCAAATTCAAAGGCCATCTGGCCACTCATACATCATTCACCCATCCACTGTCCGTCCACCGTCCACCCGTCCACCTGTCCATCTACCCATCCGCTCATCCGTCCGTCCATTTACTCAATATTTATTAGGCCTTTGCTGTGTGCTGTGCACGCTGGGTATTGTCTGGGGAAAGACTGACTCGGACATGATTCCTACATGTAGCACACAATTTACTAAACAGAGAAATAACCTTGGCTACACCAATTTACCTTGCCAGTCTTCTCTCTGCCTGCCAGATATGGCCAGTGGATTAGTGGGCAAATACGCATGTACTACACACACACATTTCAGACTCTGAAAAAATTCCTCCACATTCAATAGGCTGGAGAATAGGACAATGGAGGGAAGGAGGCGCACGTTAGCTCTTCGACTTTGAAAGAAGGTATCATTTGTCGTGCAAATTTTACGGAGTGCTAGACGTTCTCACGTGTCCGTGTGTCTGTAAACACACACACGTTCACATACGGGGTTGTGTGAGTTCTGTGTCTCCATTGTTTCCCTGCACCACCCTGGGACACTAGGTGAGCCTCTACGTCGTGGGCCACACCTTACGTATCTTCATATTGCTGATATTTCGATGTCCACGACACACATTCCGTGAACGCTTGATGTGGGCATGACTGACCAAATGCCAGGCACAGCAGCAGGGACTGAAGATAGATAACCAGGGCCCCATTCCATCTTCCAGGGAGCATTTTGTCCAAATGGAGATATGGCCTGGACAGTGTGATTAAGGTCAAGGGTGACCCAGACAAAGGGGAGCGTGATCAATTTTGCCGGGTGGCTGGGCAGAGATTAGGGAAAATATCAAAGGAGAGGTAGACTCGTGTTTTGTCCCTGTAAGCATGGCAGACGGAACCACACTCCGAGTCCCCACCGAAAAGATAGTTCAAGATTTCTTATAAAGGTATAAACCCACAAGGATAGAGAGGAAAGGGGAGGAGGGAGCAGTGACATGATTTGGGGAGCTGGAAAGTAGATGGATGGTTGGCCACTGATTGGACAGACTCGGGAAAGCCAGTCGAACCTCAGCAGGGGTGGGGAGGGCTGGCCCAGGGTCTTAGTCATCACCAGCACCCAGGACCTCTGAAGGCTATGAATCAAACGGGGACAGAAATTGATTAAAAGTCTTCAATCAATCAATCAAGACAGATTGATTAAAAGTCTCCTTTATAAGTGGTCAGGAACCTGGATCAACATTCCCAAGGCAGACAAGCTGGGAATGCCCTCCCAGCCCCAATCCCAGCAGGAGACTACGGGTTTATCCTCCAGAGGGAGCGAAGGGAAAGATGGTGGGGAAGCATCACATTACAAAAGAGTAAAACGAAGTAAAACTGTGAACATTACTTTGTCCTTTAGCTCCTTCACTTGCTAGGCTCTCAGAACGTGAGCCATCAGGCCTTCCACAATCCAGACAGGAGGCTGGGCCATCTGATTAGGCTAAGAAAAAAGATGTAGTGATGCTAAATTAAAGTCCCCCAACTTAAAGTAATAGCTCCTTAACAACAAATTCCACAACCATCAAACCCCATCTGCAAGTCTGGGACTTCTGATCCATCAGCCTCTAGAGCCTCCCCCTTAAAGCAAGAACCAAGTATCATCAGGCATATGAGCAAAGGCTCTAAAATGAAATGCAGAG
The DNA here is from genome assembly GCF_022355385.1 of Mustela nigripes. NCBI lineage: Eukaryota > Metazoa > Chordata > Mammalia > Carnivora > Mustelidae > Mustela > Mustela nigripes. Next base: position 83,438,407 of record NC_081571.1, on the reverse strand, counting down.
CTTACGACAATCCAACAAGCAGTAAAACATTTACTTAGATAAATCAAAGGCCATACAAGAAAAAGAAAACTTTATAGAAATAATCATTAGTATCTTTAGGGAGATAAGACATGATATATTGAAGAAACAAGAACAGGAGACCATAAAAAGGAATAATTTAGAGAATGAAACTGAAATTAAATATATGATGTCAGAAATGAAAAACCTGTAAGATTGAAATATAAGGTGCAGTAGACCTCCCAGAAAGCAAGCAAAAGACAGAAAGAAGAAATAGAAATTTAGAAATAGAAAAGTGGGCATAAAGACAAGACGTCTGAGTCTTAGTCCATGAAGAGTTCTGTAGGAGAAAACCATCACAACAGAGAAGGGGAAATCATCCAGAACACAAGTTTCTAAATTGAAGACGCCCACTACTGCCCAGAACAATGGGTGAAAAAGACTTACATCAAAGTATGTCATTATGGAGTTCCAAAACAGAAGAGCAATAACGAAGGTCACCTACAAAGGGTCAAAACATCAGCCTTCTCAAGAACCACCAAAGAAGCTGGAAGATAATAGAGAAATGTCTTCAAAATCCTGGTTGAAAACCATTTCAAAACAAAAACAAACTGGTGTAAGGTGGTTTTAATTTGAATTACACCATTGGTGGGAATGCAAGTTGGTGTAGCCACTTTGGAGAACAGTGTGGAGATTCCTCAAGAAATTAAAAATAGAGCTTCCCTGTGATCCTGCAATTGCACTCCTGGGTATTTACCCCAAAGATACAGATGTTGTGAAAAGAAGGGCCATCTGTACCCCAATGTTCATAGCAGCAATGGCCATGGTTGCCAAACTGTGGAAAGAACCAAGATGCTCTTCAACAGACGAATGGATAAGGAAGATGTGGTCCATATACACTATGGAGTATGATGCCTCCATCAGAAAAGATGAATACCCAACTTTTGTATCAACATGGACGGGGCTGGAAGAGATTCTGCTGAGTGAAAGAAGTCAAGCAGAGAGAGTCAATTATCATACGGTTTCACTTCTTTGTGGAGCGTAATAAATAGCATGGAGGACATGGGGAGATGGAGAGGAGAAGGGAGTTGAGGGGAATAGGAAGGGGAGGTGAACCATGAGAGACTATGGACTCTGAAAATCAACCTGAGGGTTTTGAAGGGGCGAGGGGTGGGAGGGTGGGAGAGCCTGGTGGTGGGTATTAAGGAGGGCACGGATTGCATGGAGCACTGGGTGTGGTGCAAAAACAATGACTACTGTTATGCTGAAAAGAAATTAAAAAAAAAAAAAAACCACCACACACACATAAAAATAAAACCCTAAGACAAATTAAAGATCATTCTCCCACCTAAGTTGCAAGATGTTTACCTCCCATGTATACTTGATGAGAAATCTACCAAAGGAGGTGCTCCAACAAGAAGAGGGAGTGAATTGGGAAAGAGAAAAAGGGGGGAACAGGCAAAGGGAACCATCCCAGGTTCTGGTAGGGTGGGGTCCCAGCAAGTCAGCTGTGCCACAGAAGGGACTGGAAATGAGTCCAGATCAGAAGAGGCTAGAGGCCCAAAAAGAGATCCTACAAAAAGATGAATGATAATGCATCAGTGTACTGAAAGTATGGAGAGACTTAGATAATTAGATGAGGGTTTGGGTTGTGATTAGTTATAAACACACAGAAACCGAAGGGGGAAAAGACAGTTGTTAACTCCAAGAAACATGTGGGAAAGGAAAATTCATCGTGGTGGATGGCATGTCCTGACTGAGCAGCATTTACACGGCAATGTGAGGTAACATAAGAACACCTGAAGTATGTGCAAACAGTATCACTGGGAGCACAGGGCTGTGGGGGGAAGAAAGCTAGCCCACGTTTTCATAGTGGGAAAGCAACAAATGAATGCCTAAAACTAAAAACTTGGAAAGTAGCAATGCAAGCACTCTTCTTTAGAAACACGAGATAAATACCAAAAAAATCAGAGAAGGGCTGAGCAGAAAGCCACAGAGAGATATTTGCTCTGTGCAAATACTGGAGAATGACTTAGCTTTTTAACTATCTGCATACTTACTGCTTAATAACAATTAAACTAAAATAAGAGTAAAGAATTCATTGGCGTTTACCAGCAGGTAAGAGGAAGGAGCCCTATTTCCTTCAGGGACACAGAGATAGGGAACAACTTCAGGGGTTTGGGTGGAATGGGCGTGCTGCACAGGTCACAAGCAGAGAGGTGAGGGACAGGACAGAGAAACGGACAGAGGCCTCATTCCGGAGGATCATGTATTGTCCTACAGTGAACTGGGCGCTTCCACCGTAAGCACCGGGATACTCCTCCACGGCACCATCTGAGACAGTCTGCCGGAACGGCTCTGTTGGTGACGAGGTGCCAAGCTTGAAGGTGGTCAGCCTTAGAGGCGAGCTCGGCAGGGAGGCCACTGTGGCATCTCTGTGGACAGGTAGAAAAGAGGAGACAGATTTAGGAGATCTTGAAGAAGAAAACACTGAATTTAATATCCATCTTGGCTGAGATTTAGGCTGGAGAAATCCTGCCTGGAAACCAACTGTGGCTTGGCAACGGCGAGGCTAGTCCAACAGGACTAGAGCCCTGGGAGGGCCGGGCCCCCCCTCCTATCTGACAGCGAATGGTTTCCTGGGACCACGCCTGCACGTGGCGGGTGTGAGAGTTCATGAAGGAAAGCAGCTTTCCCATCGCGAGGGCCATTCTCCTTGTTCTGTCCCCTTGCAGGCGGGCTGGGGTGGAGATGATCCTGGGGCCCTCAAAACACCATGCTGGGGAGCTGGGAGCACCAGTCAGAAGGGCGGGCACCCTGAATCACAGCCTGGAGAACTGCCCGGCCACACACACCCAGGGGTCTGCTTGGGAGGAGGGAATGAACTCGTACTGGGTTGAGCCTGATGCCGGGGTTCTGTGTGGTTCAACATAGATGCCACGGCCACAGTGGCTGCAAACTGGGCCCGCTCGTGCCTCTGGAGGATACAAACGCAGGTGGTCCATTTCCCTCCAGGACATATTCCCTGCCCTGACTAGGGGAGGCGTCTCAGCAGAAAACCCGGTCGCCAGAAAATACTGCTTCTGGTCAGTGCTTCTGCTGGTGGGACAACAGGGCCATGTGGCGACAGGAGAACGCAGACAGCAGATTAGGGACTGTGAGTGATCTGGAAGGAAGCCGTGCAGACGCCACTCCGAGCGGCGGTCGTGGTGCTAGGGAGTAGCGGGGAGAAGGCAGCACCTGTGCCTTCCCCCACCCCACCGGGCCCAGCCCACATCCCAGGGCAGCCACCCAGGCACCGGGAAGCACCCACTGTCCTGGCTTCGTTAGCATCCCTGCAGGCATGCCCTTCCCGTTCCCTGGGACCACGACCTTCCAGGGCCGTTGCAGATGTAACTAGTTCCAGAGAGGTCACACTGGGACAGCTCCGGCCCCTAATCCAGTACAGTGGTGTCCTTAGAGGAACAGAAGAAGCGACAGAGAGAGCCATAGAGGGAGAAGACCATGTGAAGAGAGGCAGAGATCGGAGCCATGCTCCTACAGAACGAGGGCGCCGAGGGTGGTCAGGAGCTCTGGGAGCCCCCGGAAGCTGGGGAGGGGCCTCTCCTACAGGTTTTGGAAGGAGCATGACCCTGCTGACACCTTGGTTTGGGGCGTAGTCCCTCAGGATGGGGAGAGAACGAGTGTCATGTTGTTTTACACACCCCAGCTAGAGGGGCCTGGTTTCCGCAGCCCCGGGAAACTGCTCCGATAAGGAATTAGGAAAGACAACTCACGCTGGAGCCCGCCAGCTCGATACCGGAGCAGACGTCCCGAAGATAGGACTCCCAGAGCAGGGGGGACCAGCCCACTGCCCCTTGGACAATGAGAACAGGCGGGCCACCCTGCTGCCAGGTCACAGCAGCGTCCGGCTAGGAAAGGCACTGGGACCCCGGGCGTGGGTAGGGGGCCACCAGCACCAGCACGCGAAGCCCCCTGTCCAGCAGGCCAGCAACACAGTAGACAGCCCGCATGGACGGAGGCCGTTCAGGCCCCTGCTCCTACAGGTTTCCCAGAGTTCCCAATCCTTCCCAGTCGAGAATTTCTTCGAGGGTCCGGGGGACAAAGCCCAAGGCACAGAGCACCTCTCATTCCCCAGCCACGGCGTCCCCACCTGAGGAGATCTGGAAGCGTCTGCTCCGGGGCCGTGGAATGACCTGGGACGCCTCAGCACATGACCAGATCGGGGGACAGAGAAGGTCTGCTTGGACCCACAGCTCCTAGATGAACAACGGGCGACAGGTCAGGTGCTCTGCAAACCCCCACACCCTTCAGCAGCCTCAGCCCCGCCCACTGGGGCCCGGCTCTCCTGCACCCCGACCCCCGGGTCCCTGTAACTTGCCATGACCTCCGACCTCCGACCTGCTTGGCCAGCTCACCGCGCCAGACTCACCGCACTGGACTCTCCTCCAGCGTCACACTCCAGAATCAGTTGCGACCATGGGCCAGACTCCAAAACTATCCCGGAAATGGCCAAACTGGAAAGGCCTTTCCAGGCCAATGCCCGTGTTTCAAGACTGACAGGAACATACACGTATCTGTCTCCATGTCCAGTATGACGGGACGGACGGAGAACACGTCCCTCGCTCTAACAGGGTTTGAACCCTCCAGGCCCACAGGCCGCCTTTGGCCTCCGGAGCGGAGCGCCGGACCCCACGAGCAGTGGGCACCTCCTGGTGTTTGCCGAATGGAAATGAACTGTCGTGGCATCTGAGGGCGTGTTCACCTGATTGGGTCGTTCGCTGGCTTTAGTCACCCAAATTGCTTGGGAGGGCAGAGCAGCCCCGCCTGAACCCCACCTGGGCGGCCTCCTCTGGGGCCCACGGACGTGCAGGCTGCGAGTCACACGTGGCCGGGCGAGAGAATTCACCTGCCCCGCGGCTGCCAGCCGGACACGGGCCAGTCCCCTGCGCTGGGGGCACGGACGCTCCCATCCGGTGATGTTTGTGCGTCTGGCTGGTGGGCATCTCTCCACTCCCTGAGCTCTGCGGTCCAGACCCGTGGAGGGGGAGGACAGCTCGGCTAGTGACAGGGCCTGCGCAGCTCCCCGGCACCGGTCAGCGATGGTCCTCATTACTGCCCTGCTCAGCCTGCCTCACCTGCTGCTGGCAATTATCCTGAGGACACGTGGCTCCGAACCATATGTTTCTGGTTCAGTTGTGCTGATGGACCCGAGCGCCTGCCGGTGGGGCGGGGCAGGCGCCGTCACGGGTGTCATTGTCCCTCCACTCTGGGAGCTCAGATGGTCCTTGCCAAGTCATTTGCAAGCGTCTTCTCTTGGGATTCAGGATAAGCGTGTTGGTGAGGTTTGCTGCGTAGCAAGTGATCCCCAAAACTTAGTGACCAACAACGATTTATTATTTTGTATGTTGGCCCTGGTGTCCCCTCTGCTGGCCCCATGTGGCTCCCTCCAATGGCTGGTCCCCCGGAGGGCTGGCGAGGCTGTCCAGCACCTGCATATCAGGTGGTTGGTGCTGGCTGATGGCCAAACCACCCAGGTTCTCCTCCATGGGCCTCCTCCAGCAGGCCAGCCCGGCTTCCTCCACTGGGGGTCTCGGGCGGGATGTCAAAAGGTGAAGGCAGAGGCTGTAAGCCCTCCCAGGGCAGCGCCCCAGAGCTGCCCTCTGTCATTTCACTGTATTTAGTTGCTCAGAGGAGGTCACACACCAGCCAAGAATCCAAGGGGGAGGCAGGGACAGACCCTGCCTCTTGATGGGGACACTGCCGAATGACATTGCAACAGGGCGTGTGTGCCTGAGGGAAGGAATGTGTGGCTCTATTTTGCAGTCTGCCCCAGGAATAAATTCGGCTCAGGGTCATTCCTCTGCTCAGTTTGGCTCCTCCTCCACGGGGCCCTGACCATGTGCGACGCGGGCCTGAGTGGGACTGTGTCCTGTCCCTCGTGGCCTTCCAGTGCGGCTGGGAGTGACCGAGAGGTGTGCTCGGGGCAGTGCCACAGAGAAGCCCGGGTGCCGCGGCGTGCCGGCCATGCCCCGGGAGGCGCGCCCGGGAGGCGCTGTCACGCGCGGTCGCCGAGCGGCCCGGACTCGGGGGAAGGTCGCAGGGAAGGGGCGGCGGACACAATGGCAGGCCGGCCGCGAGGAGCGCGACCCGCCGGGACGAGCACCCGCTCGGCTCGGGGCTCGGCAGAGTGACCAGGAGGACCGAGGGCCTGGAGAGGCCTCGGCACGGCTCCACACAGATGCCGGCGGCGCTCTCAGGGCGACGCGAGGTTGAGGGCGACGGAGAGGAGGAAGCGGCTCTTCAGGCATCAACTCCCCCGACGGAGGCCGCCCCGGGCCCTCCTTCCACAGCCGCCCGGCGGCCAGTCCCCTTTCTCCTCACTCTGCGCTTGGGAATGTTTGCCCTAAAGCCCCCTCCAGCTGCTTCCGTAGAGACGCGGGCCTCCAGGCGTCCACCCCGCACTGTGGCCCCGCGTCCCTCTAGCCTCCGCGACCCCTGCAAGGTGACGCCCAGACGACGCGTCGGGAGGAGTGCGCCAGGGAGTCGCGTCCCGTTGGCCACCACGCCCGGCGAGGCTGCTCGTGGGGTGCTCGTGGTCGGCTCCCCCTTCCCACCCGTCCTTCCGTAGCTTGTCCTCAGCCTCTGCCCCCGCCAGTGCCTGTGCAGCTGCCCAGCTGCTCCCCGTCTCTCCCGCATGCCACGGCCCGCCCTCACTCCTGCACGGCCGTCCCTGGGGTCTTTCCAACCGAGAAACCAAATCCTGGAGCCCCGTCCTGTTGTCCAAGGACGAAGAGGATCCCGCCTGCCGGGAATACAGTGTCCACAGTGACAACGGAGCGGGGGCGCGGGAGCACAGGGGCCTCGCAGACAGACGGACAGAGCCGCTCGCCTGCCCACTGAATCAGCTGTTTCCTGGCATTCGGAGAAGGGGACGGACAGACACATGGCGAGGGGCCTCCAAGAGCTGGGACGGGCACGACCCCCCACGTGGAGAGCCACAGCGTCGGGGAGGAGAAGGGCCTGGCTTGGGGAGCGACTACGCCGTCCGGAACGTCCGCTGGGAACTTCTCGCGCGTGCCTGGTCGTCAGGCTCCTTTTTGTTCTCCTCCAGCCTCAGTAAGAGCTGGCTCTGCTTGCCGCGGCCTGAAACAGCTCAGGGGCCCAGGCTGCACTGAGCATGACTGAGGAGGGCAGGAGAGCCCGCAGGGGCAGGGGCCCTGCGGCTCTGAGGCTCCGTCGTGCAGGCCTAGCACCGGGAGATCGCACAAGCGAAGTCAGCGTAAGCGGCCAAGGCCTGCCCTTGAAGACGTGGCAGAGGCCCGGCCCTTGCCCGTGCGGCCCCAGCCAGGAGGCGGGCAGCCCGTGGGCAGGTGGGGTGAACACGAATCCTTCTGGAAGGCTCCTAGGCCTACAACAGCAGGAGGGCCGGGACAGGAAAGGCGCATGTGTCCCGGGGCCTGGCGACCGTTGTCCTAGGACAGAAGCCTGCAGGCGGGCCCCGAAGGTTCCGCGTGGTCCCCCACCCCGTCCCGCTGCCCCCAGACAGGCCTTCCTGGGAATTTCTGGCACAAACCAAAGTCTCCCCCTTCCAAACATGCAGGGAAGGGGGGAAGGGAAACCAGGGCGAGCACAGGCCCTGCCGCAGGTGAGAAGGAGCTTTCACAGGGATGACAGCAGACGGTGTTCAGAGCAGCGGCTGACTCGTGGTCGAGGCTGCACATGGCCAGCGCTCACCTCTGTCATCCTGTCACCACCACTCGGGCCACGAAAGCAGTGTCTGGGCTGCCACGCCAACACGCCACGCCAACAGTGGGCTGGGACAAGGTTGCTCAGTCTAACGTGTCCCCCGAGGGCGCTGCCACACAGAGCACATCTGCCCCCCAACCCGAAGACTCGTCTCCTTGAGGCCGTATGAGAAGAAAAGGCGAGAACATGTCACGTTCAGCTCAGACGTGCCGCGGAGCGACCGGGAGCCCACACAGCTACCATCCCGTGAACCGCACACCGGAGGGAATGTGGCTGATGTTCACGGCTCCGTGGAACCCCTGGCCCTGTGCAGCGCGGGGACACTCGGTGGCAGGACCCACACGCTGTGAAGCTCAGGGCCCCGGGCAGGTGCTCAGGGAGACCGCCTGGCTCCGGACAGGCCCTGGTGTCCGGCGGGGGACAGGAACCCAGCCTGGCTGACTGCTAGCAGCCCGAGAACCGGGAGAAGGAAACCAGAGTGAAGACGGGGACCCACGATCAGAAGGACACTGGTGAGAGCGGAAGGGGCACAAGGTAGGGGATCAGGCAGGATCACAAAGACACGGAGACCACAGAGCTGGAATCTTCAGGAGAGCAAGAAAGTAGCCAACTGCCGGGTGCAAAACTCATCATGATTTGGAAAACAAATTTGAGATTCTTTCCTGAGTGCAATTTGAAGATCCAACCGACTTTTTAAACAGAGAGATGGAGAATATTATATACATGATGTTTTAAAAAATGGGAGGAATACCAACAAAGAACCGAAATCTCCCCAAAGTTTCCTAAAATAAAGGAAAGACACACGCTCGAGCACACGGGCAGTGAGTTAAATCTCAGGTGGAGAAAGTGACCCGGTGAAGTGGCAGGTGTTAATGGTAAAAACACACAGAAATTAGAGGAAGCGGGGCTGTCGCCAGGCCTGGCCACCGTGGGGGTGTGGCCAGGACCCCAGGCTCCCCGAAAGCATACAGCAGTGACTACGAACGCTAACACCACACCCGCCAACTTCACACGCGAAGAGCAGCGAGACCTTATGTGCAGAAACAAAGCCTCCGCAGGCAAGGCGGCCGTCTCGAACTTTCGGGTCAAAGTATGGACGGAGGCAGCCAAAGGGACATGGACACAGAGCCTGACACACCAACCTCCGATGGAAACAAAGGGTGAAGTCTATACAATCCAAAATTAAACAAGAATCAAAATGTTCTTGGAAAACAAAGTATTACAAGATATCATCTTCATTATCATTTCTACCTGGCTTTAAAGTCCCACATTCGATTGTGGTATGTCTAGAAAGCATTTCGGAGGGGCGGAAGCTCTCCTCCCCCTCTCGCACAGCTGAGCGCTCACGCGTGCCTCGGACAGTCCGAGGACCATCAGCTGGACTCAGCAACCGCCAGGGAGGCCACCGAAGAACCAGAACTCGAACTTTCTATTTTCCAAGCACGAGAGGTAAAAACATTCAGCTTCGGTAGCGGTAGAGAGAGGTCCATGCTAAAGACTGGTAAGAGATGCTTGAAATACCGGAGGTCGGGTGGGAGTCCACGGGAGGACGGTTCCCGTGTTTTGCCCAGGGGGCGCGGTGGGCCACGGCGCTGGGAGCCGGTGGGGCCGCGCACAGGCCAGACCTGGGGTCCCTCTCTCGTTCCCACTGCTCCTGCTTGTCTGGGGATCGGAGGAATGAGGAAGAAGAGGCAAAACTGTTGCCATTTATACACAGTAAGATTTTCCCTCCACCTCACTCTCAAGAAAATGCATTGTTAAATAACACACTAGATGGTAGCCACGCAGATGGGCGTAGGAAAACAAACATGCAAAAATTAATAACATTCCAAAATACCAACAATAATGAAAAACAGTTCAGAACCACCACACAACATTAAAAAAAAGACACTGAAATAAGTAAGAAAAATATACTTCATCAAGCAAATATTTACTGAGGGAACCGACATAAAGAAAACAGGATATATCTGTTTTCGTATAATACCCCTCAATAGAAAAGCCATTATGTATACGATAAAGATGTCAATTAAATCACTAAAATTATTTCATGAATGGAGCAAAATTCTAATCAAAAGCCCAACAGCATAGCTTGACAAACCGGACTAAGTCATGTATACAAGTATAAACGGGTAAAGAAAATACGGGTCATCAAAAAGAAAACCAGGCAGGCTTGTCGCCTGCTACTCATGAGGACGCCCTGTGGGACCATGCTGATTCCTCCGCATGCAGCCCCCAGAACCCAGGCGAGCGGCTCCATGAGACGGAGAAGAGCAGTAGAAATGGACTGTGTCTTGTTCTTTCAAATCAGTGGAGAAAGCATATTTTAAATCTGCTAGAATAATTGTTTGTGACACTTTTGACACTTGCACCCACTCTATGCATCTAAATAAACTGCCCAAGGACTCCTACACAACAAAGCCAAGAAAGAACTAGAGAATATTCTATACACATGAATATCTGGCATGAGAACAGATTTCATAATCAGGACATGAAAGCAGAAACACTAAATGCTAATGGATTTGGCAACACAAAACTTTGATATATTTTACTGTTAAAAAAATGTACAAGGTCAAATAACAAACTGGGACAATATTTAGAGCACATACAATACCCAAAAGTTTCTTAAGACCTCAATATATAAAGAGCACTTGTAAACCAATATGGACAAAAGCACTTCTGTAGAAGAAGGAACTGCGGATACAAAGGCAATTCAGAAAGGCAGTCCAGCAAATACCAGTCACCGTACGAAAGCTGCTGAACCTCAGTTGTGACCAAAGGAACACAACTTAGAAGTCATGTCGTTTTTTTAAATAGTCAAAATGGCGAAGATTTAAAAAACCGCAATACTTAAGTTGTCCAGCATAGACAGGAATTGGAAATCTCTCCCATACCTTACGGATGGGCACGTCCAACTGTGAGACTCCCGGAGAGCAGGTTTTCAGCACGCCTCAGAGCCTTGCGGATGTTTATCTGCTGTTGAATCAGCAATTCCATCCTGCGTTTTTTTCCCCCTAAGGAAATAAATAAAAGTAAATGCTAAGATTTTGTTGAACAAGGATATAAATTGTAATTTTTCATATACAACAAAGAAACCCAAATGCATGTTCATCAAGAGAATAGTTTAAAATAAATCAACTCAAAATAACTATGCGTATCCATAGGGGACCGCGGTGTATTTTCACCAGTCAACTTTTAAAAATTTATTTATGTATTTATTTGACAGAGAGAGCACAAGCAGGGGGAGCAGCAAGCCGAGGGAGAGGGAGAGCAGGTTCCCCGCTGAGCAGGGAGCCCAACGCAGGGCTGGATCCCAGGACCCCGGGATCATGACCTGACGAAGGCAGACGCTTCCCCGACGGGCCCCCTAGGCACCCCTTCAGAAACCACCTGGGGCAAGCCCTGAGTAACATGGGGAAAGTCTCATGACGCGATGCTAGTGAAATGTGCAGGATATAAAATCTCACACGTATCATGGTCTCTATTCTTTTAAATGCAATTTTCCTATAATCGTTGGCATTTATTTTTCTGATTAGAATAATCATATTCCACATAATTAAAAAAAAAAACACACAAACTAGAAGGAGTCTTCTCCAACTAGCATGCTTTGGGCAGAGGACACAGCATGTCAAGTCATTCCTGAGCCTGAGACTCTGAACACGAAGAACGGCTTGGGAGCTGCGGTCCGGGCACGGTTTCAGGATGTGCCAGTGGCGCCTTAGGGATCCAGTCGGGACTTCCCCGGCTGCGCCAAACAGCCAGGTTATCTGCGTCCCTGATTACAGAAGGACAAGTGTACACATTCTTAATGAAGTGGTCCTGGGACGTGGTCCGTGGAGGCCACATCAGGACAGGCAAGCAGGAGCCGTTATGGATTAGATGCTCAGGGCTCATGGGAAAAAGCGAACTGTGGAAGGCAGAGCGCGGGGAGAGGGCGGTGGGGGCCTCTCGCCTGACCCCAGAGACACCCGAAGTGCCGTTTTGTGCGCCACGGAGCGCTAGACCTTCCTTTGCCTGGTTCCTGGGGAAGGGTCACCAAAGGGCCTTCTCGGCTCCCTCCTCGGGAAATACGGCCCTGAGCCCAGGCAGCGGTCTGCTGGAGCCCCATGCCCACCTCACACCGGGCTGTGCACCCATGTTTTCCCTGCTGGCTGGTCTCGTAACGTGACAGCCCCTCCTCTCCCCCCCGGCTGTCCTCCTGCGTCCTCTAGAGCCAATGTGCTTCCAGTCCCTTCCCTGTTTGTTCTGGGGAAACGAAGCAGTGCTCCCCAGGTTTGAGCTCTTAGAGCTCGTCCTCCCGCTCGCGGAGGCATTTTTAATATTTCTGTCTCTGCTGTCGAATCGTACACTGCCTTGTGTGCTTTCATAATCCGACCCTGCTTCTTGCTTCACAGCATAATTTTCCGTCTTGCTTCATGAAAAGGATACAAATTACTTTAGACACTTTTTAGGATTCTTTACGTTGAACAGTGCCCCATTTGGATTTAGTTGTGGCGGTTCTGGAGGCTGTTATCCCACAATGAGGAACACGGTGCTGACTTCTCGTTCACACGCCCAAGTGTCCCGCCTCCTCGAGCTGTTCCCGGGACCCCCGCGCCGCCCGTCACGGCACGATCTCAAAGCTTTCCGGGCCGCTGTGGCCTCTGCCTCCCACCTTGGGAAGGCAGTGCTGGGCAATGGGGCCTGACACCCCACCTCAGGAGCCCGCCAGGTGAGGGATTCCCCGTCTGCCTCCGACCTCCCTGCTCCGGGAAGAACTTGCTCTCCTTTGGCAGAACAAGACTCAGACCAGCCCTGTGCTCCCCTCGATCTCTAGACCCTGCCCGAGACTCCGCCGCACGTCCAGAACCCTGCTCACCATCTGTCCCCACCAGAGTCTGTCCCCTGAGTCCTGTCTGCTCTGCACCCCCTCCCAGCCTCCAGGAGCCTCCCTTCCAATGGGGCTGTGGGCCCCTAATGCTTGCTCTGAAGACACTTGGGACACAACCTCAAACTCCTCAGCTCTGGGTCAGTAAAGCCTGTCTTTGGAGAGGGCCTCACTGACAAGTGGGCTCAAGGCTACGCAGAGAAAGCAACAGTGTCAGCACAAGCATCTCACCCCGAATGCTCAGTCATAAGCTCACCAGATGTCCCTGCAATGAGACGCCCATTCTTACAGACAGAGGGGGCCGGGGGTTCAGGACCATCTCCTCGGGTACATTTGGTGGGGACCGGCTATGGGCCACCAGCGATGGACAGGGGACTCTCCACAGCCTCACCCAGTTCTCTTCCTTCCAGGGCTGTTCTGTGCATATCTGTATGTCGCACAGTTGAGACCACATGTCCTACAAAATGCCACATCCTGCTTTGTCACAGAGCATTTGTCACCAGAAGCTCCCTCGTCACTAAGAAGCATTATTTTCAATGGCTCTGGAATATTCCATACGTGGGAAGTCATACAACTTAACCATGCCGCAGCCAATGCACACGCACCCCATCTTTCCCCAGTGTGTGCTACGTACGAGTCTGTGATGGGTGTCTTCCCACATAGGCACGTTTTTTCCATTTCACATCACATCTTTTTTTTTCTTTTTTAGAGAGAGAAAGAGAGAGAGAGAGAGAGTGAGTGAGAAAGAGAGAACGCGCGGGAGCAGGGGCAGAGGGAGGGGGAGAAGCAGGTTCCCCGCTGAGCAGAGAGCCTGATGTGGACTCAATCCCAGACCTCTGGGGTCATGACCTGAGCCAAAGGCAGATGCTTAATTGACTGAGCCACCCAGGAGCCCCTCATATCACATCTTTGAGACGCATTTCCAGAAATGGAGCTCATGGGTTCAGGTGCCGGCATTCTTCAGAGGGTTGGTAAATGCTACCAATTTGTTTTAGAGTAAAAAGAGCTATTTTTCAAGCAACCAAGCAGCAGTCATTTATCTTTAAAAATATTTGCTTTAAATAATCTTGAAAAGTCTTTACTAATTTGATTAAGAAGAAAAATCCAATAAGCCGCAGAAGGTAAAACAGAGACACAGGTGACATCACAAGCGATGTCTCTGCAAACGGAAGGAGAGAAACCATCCCCACCACATCCTGCCAGGAGCTGGGGAACCCATGCACCCCACGAGCGTTTTGTGATGCAATCATCCTATCTCTCTGGGTGGCGTGGGATTCTCTACGCAGACGGCTGCAGGTCACTGTTTCCTTCCCGCCCCACTGGATCATGTAGATTCAAGTTCTCAGCCCTCCTGGGGCCAACCTGTGTCGGTCCCTAATGAGCTTCCAAAGTGCTTGTGCCCCTTGCACTCTGACATGTGTGAGACACAAGTCAGCACAGCAAGATCACGGTGCCCAGCTCCCCGTCCTCCTGCCCAGTGTCCTCATGACCTCTTCAGGAAGTAAGATGATCAGTGTTGTGTTGCCGTCACAACTAACGTGGCTTCTGTTACCGTTTGCCATCGAGCAGCACGCAGTACGTGTTTTACTTAGAGCTATCCTTATTGTTTTTGTTGTTGTTGTTTTTATCCTCATTGTTTTTAATCCATATTGGTATTCAGTGACTTTAGTAGTTCAAGGCCACAATCCCTTCTCTGAAATTTCCAGGGCCAGTTGTTTTCCAGAATTAATGACTTCTCAGTTTTAGAAAGGAAATCTACCAAATACCATATGCTATATAATATCCCAAGAGGACTTCAGACAGCAGACCACCCAAACACAGTAACACTTTTGTAGGAAAGAGTGCAAATATTCACACCAAATGGTATAAAGATTATAAATAGCCCCGTATCATTTGGGGCCTCACTTACATGTTCCTATCTTGTCTGTCATGGAGGCGATCACCTAGGTCATCTGAAACTAGCATCTCAACATTAACTAATAACCTAAGTGAGAAGGGATCTATCATACAGTTTTGTTTTTCCCCGCAGGTACTCTTATAAACTGACAAAGTGGCCACAGGTTCAAAGTAATATTAGCGCACAGGTTAGGGTTACATAGAAATACGTATGGATTTCCGTCGAGTTAATGGGATGGGTGTTCTCATCAATTTCTGCCCACAGAGTCAAGGGTCAAGGAAAGGTCAATAACATCAAGTGGCCATTTTATTTTTCCTAATATATGTTGCACAGGTGACAGTAAAGCTAACAATGAGTGAAGTGGACTAAACAAAGCAAACTTGAGGCTGCTCCTGACCAGACATAAGGCAGCTCCCAACCATATGTACCACAGCGCCTGACAACACATCTGTAAGAGGATGAAACACCTCATAATCGAAAACAGAAACTCTTGTAGAAAAGTTACACAGCAGATACGGCTGAAGAGAGAATTATAGGATTGGAAGACAGACTTCAATTCCCAAAACCTCACCCAGCGTGGAGTTGATAGAGAAAGGAAAATGCAGAATAAAGTTTAAGTGGGAGAGTACAATATGAGAAAAAATATTTCTTATCAGAATTCCAGAATGGAAAATAGAATGGTAGAGAGATGGTATTTGAAAAGATAAAGGATGGAATTTTCCCAACATTTCCCAAAGGCATGCATCTTCATATTTAGAATGTCCATAAACCCCAAGAAGGGTAATTAAAAATAATCCACACCTAGCAAAACTGATGACTATAAATGACAAAGGGAGACTTTTTTAAATATACAGGAACGAAAAAAGTAAATTCCCTAAAATGAAATAAGAATTAGAAAGCTAGCTATCTTCTCAACACTAACAGGGGAAGTCATAAGAGAATGGAATGATATATTTAAAGTTCTAGGGGGAAAATAGGTGTTTATTTGAAATTCTAAGTCAACTGTATTTTTCAAATATGATGATGAAAATAAGATATTTCAAAAATGGTTTGATTGACCCTCATTAGAGGAACGTTTTTAGGGTGAACTCTAGGAAGAGAGAAAGGCACTCAGAAACAAAGTATCTGAGATGCAAGAGGGAATGTTTATCACAGAAAATAGTAAATATGTGGATAAGTTTAAACAAACATTAGCTGTGGAAAAGAATAACATATAATTTGTGTGGTTAAAAATAACAAGATAGAGCCAAGAAACAGAGCAATTGCAACATATAATTTATAATAAAAGCATGGTAGGGCTCTTGTATCAATTGTGAAGAGGGTAAATATTAACTGTGGACTTGGTCAAGTCAAATGTTTCATGGCTTATTGATTTCAGAGTAATCAAAAAATATCATAGAACTAGAAGGTATTACTTCCAAAGTGAGTTGGAAAATAAGACCGACAGGAAAAACCATTTCATATAAAGGGAGGTAAGAACAGTAGAAGAAAAGGAACAAAGCCACGAAAGGAAGGACACGTAGCATGAAGCAGTCAAAGCATATCAGTGATCATAGTAAGTATACATGAATATGCTTCCTAATTTAAAGATGAAGATTATTAGGCTGAATTTTTAAAATCCCACCTATCTGCTATGTTTAAGAGATGCATCTAAAATATAAGGGCATAGATAGGTAAAAAGCAAAAAGATGGAAAAAGTATGTTCCAAATAAATAACCAAAGAAAGCTGATCTTGATACTGAGAACAAAAAGTTTGAAGGCAAAAGGAATTACCTGAGATACAAAACTTTAAAAAAAAAAAAAAAAGATCGTGACATATTGATAATGGGTTCAATTCAACAAGAAAATATAGCAATTCTAAAAATTTTGTACCTAATAATACAATTTCAAAATATATAAAACAAAAATAGAATTATAAGGAAAAACTGGGAAATCTTAGAATAACAGATGATTCCTAAAGACAGCTCCTATATAATCAACAGGCCAAGTAGACAAAAATCAGTAATGATATAAAATACTTGATTAACAGCATTGAACAGGTTGATAGCAAAATGCACTAGCAATATACAGAAGAGAATTAAATTTTCTTCAAATACTCAAGGAACATTTACATATGGTGATCATATAAGGCAAACAGCACAATCTTTTAATTAACTTAACATAAGCACATAGTTTCTGACTGCAACAAAACTTTATAGATTCTAAGCATAATTTTCTTTTTTAGATTTAGATCTCTAAATCAGGATCTGTGTTATAACCAGTGATTTCTTATAATTATTGTTGCCATTTTCCCCACATTTCAGCATTTCTAAAATCTTCTGTAGCAATTTAGATTCAATAAATTATGTTAAGTTCAAAATAATAACAAATGATTTTAAAACAAATCCACATGTTTGTCAAGTAAGAAATGCACTTTTAAAACCCTCATGAATCAAAATTGTAATCATGATAAAAGTAAGAAAATATTTAGAGGTAAACAACAATAAAAATACTACGTATCAATGTAATATTCCTTATTTCCTTATTCTTGGGCAAACACTTGTGCCCAAATTAAACTTTCTCTTCATAAATTAAAAAAAAAAAATACTAGGTATTAGGAATTGTGAAATGCAGCCGAAGTCAGGACAAAAAGCAGATTTATTGTCTTAAATTACATGAGAAAAAAAAAAAGCCTGGAAATTAATAAACTACTAGAAGGACAGAGCCAAAAAGTAAAAGGAAGGAAATGATGATGACCAGAATTTAATGCCGTGAACAAAGGTATGGAAGAGAGGCTCAGCAAAGCCAAAATTCGGTTCTTGGAAAAAGCTAATCAAATTAATCCATCTCTGGAGACGGTGAAGGTAAAAAAGAGTGAAAAATTAAATACACTAGCATGAGTGAAAATGTGGGTCATAATGTACGTACAGCAGGTCACGAAAACACCGAAGGGTATTAAGAACACATTCAGGCCAACCAAATTGAATAACATGTGGAAATAACAAATTCCTACATTAAAGAAGTTCTCCAAGCTGACCCCAGACGGGCTCCATGATGCTCCAATCATTAACAGCCTTGAACCCACATTTTTGAAAAATACTATCCACAAAGAAGATACAGATAGTTTCCCAAGTAAATTCTACCAAGCACTGTCTAATTCCATCACACACCATTCCAGAGAATACAGAAAGAATGAGTCCTCCAACATACCAGGCTTGTTATAAAACTCGGGGTAGTGTGAGAAGCAACGGTGATGGGCGGGTGACGTGTGAACGGCGGCGTGTGGGGACACAGATGCTAACGTGCAAATGAAGTCCAAGTCCAGATGGAGTGTGTCACCAGACTGCCGTGTCGCTCCCGCATTAAGCTGTACTCACATAATTACCATGTTAGCCACGTAAAATAGGAAAACCGCGTGCCGATTGTTGAGGCTTGCCGCGTAGCTGGAGGGATCACGGCGGCGTGGCATTGGCGTGAGGAACGACAGACGAACGGACAGACGCAGAAGAGCAGACCCTCACAATTACTAAGACGCGGTCTCTGACAGGCTGGCAGGACAGTTAAGTGAAGAGACCACGGGACAACTGGTGACCCAAAGAAATCAAGAACTGGGTTCCCTCTCCCACCCCACACATAAAAGCAAGGGAATCGCGGCCTACTGGTGAAATGATCTGATTTTCATTTGGAAGAAAATTCAACATCTTTATGAGTTTCACATAGAAAAGAGTGTTTTAAAGCACTAGAAAAGCACAGCCAGCATGAAGGAAAGATGGATACATCCAAGGGCGTCAGAAGGCCCAGACAGTGGAAGAAAACAGGCGAGAAATTGGGAGAAGATAAGTTCATCCCACCGACCGTCCAAGAAACCGCATCTGGACTACGTGCACAGCTTCTATGCATCAGTAAGAAAAAGACCGTCAACTCCCCGTGACGTGGGTCTCAGGGACAGCCGGCGACATGGAATGAATTGCCTGCGACTCAGGAAACGCAAAGCTGAGCCCCCACCAAACACCGTGTCACAATTACTGCCGGATTTATTGTGTAAGGAAAGAAGTCTGGCCACACGGAGTCCACACAGGGCAGAGCACCGAGGCCCGAAGGAGCCTGTTTGTGCGACAGTCTGGTTCCTGCGTGGAAGCCGGGCCCGCGCCGTGGCCCAGCCGAGCACCCCCACAGCGACCACGCACGGTGTACACGGAGCGGGCGCACCACAGCCCCGGGTGTGCTGCTCACAACAGGAAGAAACCATGAACCCACACAGTCACGCCAGACCCCGCGACTGTCACGTCAGAGGGGCCTACGGGCCGCGTTACAGAGTGAAACATGCGTGAGCCTCAAAACAGAACCTTGAGTGGGAAGAGCAAGGCACGGGTGTCACTCCACCTACGCAAGGCCCGACGCGGCCCCAGCCGGCCGACAGTCCACTGCAGAGGACCAGGGGCCCTTTCAGGTGGTGACTTCTACAGGAGCCCCGGGGGAGTCCTGGCTGGGGGCTGGGGTAGCTGGGGACAGACCGTGTCCCAGGTTTCCAAGCTCAGTGGGGAACAAACACTTGGTAGCGATATTATATTATCTTATCTTATATCAGCTTGGTGGTTATTATATTTCATGCGTCATTTATTTTGTACTATTTTTAAATTTATGATCTATTTTGTAGTTCTATTTTTAAAAAGATTAAATATAGATTAAAACAGGAATACCATCTACCAGATAGAATAACGTAAGCCGTGAACTGGAAATAATTAAGCAAAGAGAGAAAAATAAATTTAAAAGGGGAAAATAAAAGAATTACAAGCAAAAGAATCAACATCTGAAGACGACAATAACTAAAACCACTGACACTGACCCCCGACGGCTGAGAGCTGACCTGAGCCCAGGAAGGGGAGCAGCGAGCACCGCCCCGACCTGGGGAGCTGCCCTGCCCCTCCCTGCCCTGCCCCTCCCTGCCTTGTGCGGCGACCCTCCCCCGCCCGGACGATGGGCGCAGGTGGCTTCAGGCTTTGAGGCTGGACGGTCCGATCCCAAGGCCTGCAGCCCCGTGTGGGGTGCGCACCTTTGAAAAGAGGTCAGTCGTGAGAATAAGATATGTTTAATGAGATTTAAATAAAAGCTAAATCCCAAAAGCACTGAGATTAAAAAGCTCAAGAGGAGGAGGAGGAGGAGGGCACGGTCCGGTGTCCAGCAGCAGACTGGTGGGGCAGCTAAGAAGAGACGAGACTAAGATTTAGAAACAGGAAATAAACCTTCAACAACAACAACAATTCCGAAGATAAACAGAGCAGAGCAATGCTGTCGGAAAGAGCAGGTTGCATGAGCGAGAGCCCACCAGGGCAGCGGCCGCTGGGGCGGGGCGGGCGGCCAGGATGGCGCGGCCGGGGGCGTGAGGCCCCCCGCCTGACCTCGCTGCCGGAGGTTCTCCCCCAGCACCTGACACTCACCAGAGCCCACAAGCGCTTCCAACAGACATTTATTAATCCAGTGTCTGCTCCTCTACAGACACTTACCGAGCACCTACTGTATGCAAGGTGGGGAGCCCACTGTTGGCCGCAGGGAACCCAGCTCCGGGGTGCCCCGAGGGGGCAGACAGGCGCACCCCAAAAGTGAGGGAAAACCGGGCGCTTCCAGAGTTGACCGCAGAAGAGCGGCACGAAGAGAGGACGGCAGGACAGACGCTCACCAAACCGCGGCCAGACTCGCCCCTTTCAGGAGCAAAGACGATGCCAACAGGCCCGCCGCGTGCTCCTTGCATTTAGGGAGAGAGACTCGGGGTGAGGCCGCGAGCCGCCCGCTGTCTGTCGGGGTGGCCGGCCCCGAGGAGGAAGCAACTTGGGTGAATCAGAGCCAGAAACGAGCCGCCCCGGCGCAGGCGTCTAACGGCCGCGTCCCTCCCTGAGGCTCCTGGACGCCAGGACCGGGTGGCCGGGCCCAGCCCACGCTCCGCGTCTCTTCTGCGCGCGCCTTCGTCCGCTCGTCCCCTCCGTCCCCCGCCGGGGCTCAGCCCTGGAAACCTGCTCCTGCCGAAGGGAGCATTTCGAGGCCGTGTCTGAACTGAGACCGTGTTCCTGCCAGCGCCGCCTTCTCTCACTTGCCCGTGACTCACGCCCGTCGGTCCGGACGGGCGCGTGTGTCCGGCCACTTCTCATTCTCCCCCCGAAGTCCGCACCGAGGCGGCATGAGTCTGGGGGAGGTGACCCCTGAGGTTTGCGAAAACGTGTTTACGTGCTCTGGTGGCTCCAGCACGTACCGAATCACATAAAACCCGCGAGCCAATCCCGAGACTGGGGAACGCTGCCGTCCCCCGTAGACGTGCGCGGGAAGCCTCCGGGGGCCCAAGGCAGAGGTCCCTGCACAGCCTGCCGTCGGGCGAGGGAACCGGACCGAGGGAAGGCGTCTGCGGTTTGTGAGATCAGCTTGCCGGCCAGGGACAACGGGCGACCCACAAAGCTGGGACCGCCCAGCCCGGTTTGCTTTATCTGCGAGAGCAAACGCAGACGCGAGGCCTTTCTCCCTCAAACTTGTGGGCTGTGAATGTCAAGTAAAATATTTCAATGTAGTCGTTTTGAAAAGCGAGCAAGATTCTCTTCAGAGGGACTCGGCGGGCTGGCCCGTGGCAGGCGAGCCTCACCGGGTCACGTGAACTCATTCTAGAGCCTACGTCCACGACAAGCACTCCCTCTCGGTGGCTCGGGGAGCATGACCGAGGGAGCACCTGCCCCCTCCCCGTGCAGACCGGAGCCTGAAGACGTGTCACAGGCACGGGTCCCGACGTAGGAGAACAGCCCAGACGTGCCTCCCACCCCAAGGGAAAGCTGTGGATTTTTTCTTCTTCCTCAGCTCAACACATCCGGAGGGCCCAACCGCCCCCCCGCCCGTGCACGGATACACACACAGATACACACGCATGTGATACAGATGGCTACACACCGGCGTGCACACACCAGCGTCACACTGCACCTGGAGACCGACCTCATGAGACGATTTTGAGATTCGTGAACACAACCCCCCGCTTCCACTTCCGAGCCGTGCGGCTTCATACAACTTAAATATCCTTCCACGGCAAAGGGCAGATCTGAGAGGGCCGGCGCGGGGCCTGGGCGGCTGGCGGCCATCCCAACATTCCGCCCCAAGTTGTTACTGCGACATTTCACTATCATTGGCCCCCACAGTGAGGGACGGTCCCCTGCGCAGAGGGCAAGTGACGAGGTTTGAAGAGCTGGGGGCAACACACAGCCTTGGGGGCACTGCACTTTCGGGAAGGGAAGCAGGGCGTGGAGGCCAGAGAGAGAGGAGTGGGCGTGTCAGGAGACACACGGGGTCCAGGAGGAGCGCAGTGGGGGCTTGGAGGAGGGGGCTCTGGAGACAGGACGGAGACTGACGGGAGTGGGTCGAGCCCCCTCGGGAGGCTGCTGGCTGTCTGTGGCAGAGACCAGAGCCGGGCGGAGGAGGGGGATCAGGGCCCGCGCCCCTCCCCATCCTGTGAACACCTGCTCCGGGTGCGGGGACCCAGCTCAACTTCCGGAGAACGGTGGAAGCTGGAGAGAAACCAAGCAGCCCTCCTGGTAGCCCCCCGCGTTGCGGTGGAGGCAGCCTCGTCCTGAAAGCCTGAGGCCAGAGGACGTACTCCCCCGACGGGCTGGGCATGGCAGCCCTGGGAGCCAGTCCCAGGAGCTGGACAACGCCAGGGGCCCAAGAAGATGGGCAGCTCAGCCGCTACAGGCCCAGCGGCGGCTGCAAAGTGGGGGCCTCCATGCACCTGGGGTGTCCTGGGCCGCCAGCAGCTCCGCCGGCTGGTGGCTGCCCAGGTCATGGGCCCCAGGCCCGCAGCCCCAGCACCTCCCGGGCCCTGTTGGAAATACTGAGTCTCAGGCCCCAGCAGGACCAGTTGAGTCAGAATCTGCATTTTAAGAAGACACCCAGGGACCGCCGTGTATGCCGAGGTCACGAGGGAGGGCCCAGAAACCGTTCAGGCGAGATGAAATGCACAGAGACAAAGTGCCATCAGAAGGCCTCTTGAACCCCAAGTCAGTGATAGATCCGCATCTGTGAGGTTCATGTGTGTGACAAGCCCGTTGGGAATGCCCACACTCATACATGTGTGTCCCCCCAGCGGGTGACGCCCGCTCAAGCGGCTCCTGGCTCTCCTCTGCACGCCCGCCAGCTCCGCGCTGTTCCCTTTCCCTGCACGGATCTCCGTGTCTGCGCAGACGGAGGCCGGCGTTTCTGCTGATTACCCACATGACCTCCCACACTTGTGACGCTGACGTCTGATGAGCACAGGGACAACAGGCCACAGAAGCTGTAATTTTAAACAGGCGACGGACATCACGCGGCTCTGTTTCGTGCACTGGAGGGAATGCCAAGCCACAGTGAAGAGGGACCGGCCAGTGAGTTTGGGACCCCTGCACTGACCCTGCCCTCCTGGCCTGGCCTGTGTGTCGGGCCCCTGTCCGGCAGCCTGCTGTCCTGAAACTCCTCGGAGATGCTTCCTCGTTTGGTCAAATAGCTGTATTTTTGAGCCAAAATGCCAGGTATGAGCTAAGAAATGCAGCTAGGGTACTGAGAGAGAAACACAGCCAGGGTCAGCGGAGCCCGGCCTGGGAACGACAGAACCCCAGGCCCCACAGGCTCCCGGGTGACCCCGAGCACGTCCCGAGCAGCAGCCCCCTTTCTGAGAGTAAGTGGCCATGGGAGCAGAATGAGAGCACGGGGGAAAAGCATGCCCAGCCCCAAGGCTGGGTGGGAGGCCCTCTCTGGAGGGGAAGGCTACATGGCCTAGCGAAGCCGGAGACCGATGGTGGGGAAAGGGACCCGAAGCTGTGCCGTCGTCACACTGAGCAAGAAGTGAGACCGACCACGGGGACGGCTGTCACTCCGGGGACCTACCTCGTCCCTCCCACATTCTCCCTGCCCTGTGGCGCTTGGCCACGAGCCCCTGGACACAGAGCCCACAGCGTGGTGGAAAGGGGGTGAGCAGGTCCTTCCAGCGGACTGTGCTAAGCCTTGCCGGGTCCCGATGCCCCTGGGGCCAGCAGCTGTGGGCCGTCCACACTCGTAATCAGCCCGAAGACGGCTGCTCAGTGTGCCTTGCACCGCGCCTGTCCAGCCCCGGGGCCACTGGGACAGCCTCTTTGACAACCACAAAATGTTGCACCAGGTGCATAAAGGCCGCTGTCCCAGAGGCTAACACTCTGGGCTCACACGCAGTTTCCCTCCTCGTGAAATCTGGTCCTTTTCCGGACGCGTGGCCACTGCTGGGATCACGGTGCCCTAGGTGATGGAGAGCGTGCGACACTCAGAGGAGTGGAGTCCACACCAGCACCGGTACCCAGACCCTGCCTATCACTGGGAACCCCTGGTCGGACCTGGTGAGATCTCTGGGGCACCCGGGGGGCTCCGTGGGTTAAGTCTCGGCCTTTGGCTCAGGTCATGATGCCGGGGTCCTAGGATCGAGCCCCGCATCGGGCTCTCTGCTCAGCGGGGAGCCTGCTTCCCCCTCTCTCTGCCTATCTCTCTGCCTGCTTGTGATCTCTCTCTCTGTCAAATGAAAACTTTTAAAAAAAAGAGAGAGAGAGAGAAACAGGGTCTGGACGACAGGGCCTGCAGCAGGCCTGTACACCGGTGACTCTCCCCCATCCTGAATGCAGACCTGGAGCAGATGTTCCCTGAGAACTGGAACAGACCTAGCAGCCCCCTGGATGGAGAGCACAGGGCGAGTGACCCTGGAACCAAGGGTCTTGGAGGGAGCCCCCCAAGCTGCTACGGCTCAGACGCAGGCACACAGCCAGGCCGGTCCTGCTTACGGGGCGGTGGAGGCTTGAATGCGGGCAGTCCCTGCCACATGTCCACTGGCCTGACCAGGGCGTCCCCTCCGAGGCCCCCGTGTGGAGTCCCCTCTGGGGGAGCTTCCTGGGGGGTTCAGGAGCTGGGATTGACCCCCACCCCGAGAGAGCCTTATGTCTGTCCCTCACCAGAAGCAGGACCAGAGTGGCCCCCATGCACGCCGGGGGTCACCGTGTCCTCGGGGACTTCCACTCCACGCGCTCCAGTGTGGGGGGTCCTGCGGGACTGTGACCATCCCAGGTCCCTGCGGAGCCCAACCACGGGTCAGCACAAGAGCAAGGAACACACTGACGGCCGTGGGAAGACACCAGAGCTCCACGGGGCAGGAGACAAATCCTAGGGACCAGCTGTTGTGGGAGGAGACACGCGTCCAAAACAAAGGGGAGATGATGGCCGCTCGTCTCCTCCACCAGGCAGAGGCCGTGACGGGGTGGGAGCCCCTTTGGCCTCTGGAGGCCACACCCAGCCAACTGGGGAACATGTCCCCAGTGCTGATCTAGCCACAAAAAGAGCTCCCCGCTGCAGTGGGCCCAGACAATGGATGGCAGCCAGGTCAGCGCTGGTGCACAGAGCCTTTGTCTGTGACCCCATGGCCGGGGAGACCCTGCACTTCTGGAGGTCTCCGTGGTGGGGAAAATCACGCTGAGCTGGAGCGTGTCTGCAGGGGATCTCATCCCGGACTCTGCAGCAAGGCCACGCCAGCCCCGGCAAGGAATCCTGGGCCATTCAGAAAAGGCATCAGACATGCTCCAGGGCTCCGATGGGAACTGAGCACTCATCACGCCACAGGTGGGAACAGCCAGGTCCACCAAGTCCTACGGTCCACAGCCCCCCAACAGTCTGTGCAAGCACACAGGAGTGCATCTGGGGTGAGACACCAGGGTAGGGGCCATGAACCCACGCCCTTTCCCACTAGGGCACCGGTGTCTCTCCCCGGCCGCCCCGTGGGGACGGGTCCCTGGTGCCAGCGAAGGAGCAGGATGGAGGGTGTCCTCACGGCGATCTCAGCCTGTGGGTGGGGTGGGTGACGCCATGGCTGAGCCCCCCAGGCTGTCCCAGCAGCCACTTGACCCTCCTCCCCCAGATGCTGCTCTAAGCGATCGCCCTATGAAACTCCTGCAGGTGAATCTGGGTCTCAGATCTGTTTTCCCAGGAACCAGACGCCAGCAACCCTTTTAAAGGAAAGTCCCAAGATAGCATCCTTCAGAGAAATAAAGAGTCTAGTCGTAACTGCTCAGTGTGTCTGCACAAAGCCATTTCTTCAGGGAGTCCCACGGTAAAGCCCCACAGGGCAGACCCCCTGCTGGACTCGCACTCAGGGGGTCAGGGGAAGGACCGGGGCACGCCTTCTCCACTGCGCTCCTGCCACGTGAGGAGCTGTGTGCCCTGGATCCTCGCTCAGACTCGGGGCCCATGAAATCGTGCCCACAGGAGGCCAACAGCAAGGGGCACAGACCCCCGCCGGGGAAAGCCCGGTGCAGGAGGGCACGTGGCGTGACCCAGAGCGTCCTTCATGGCACTCCCGTGCCAAGTCCCAGAAGCGGGCCGGACGCCAGGAGGGAGATGAATATTTGATGCGCTTCAGTGGTCCATGAGCTCTGCACACCCGCTGGGAGACACCTCGGCCAGCCCGGTCTCGTTTTCTTAGTACTCAGCCACCAAAAAGGATCAAAGTCCACAGAAACTCTACTCGATAAATTACCTTCAGAGCCCTGAGCTGTTACAGGAGCATAGGAAGCCCCGCTCTTAATCAAGCACGTGGGAGCAGGCGTTTTCCAGGACGTGTCCTGAGACGGAAGGCGGGACCGTGTCCGGTGACAGCGCAGGTGAGCAAGCGTCGCCCGTGAGGATTCCCCGGGCAGCACAGGCTCGCCCTGCCGCAGACAGCTCTGCCCGCCCCGCAGGTTTTAGGAAAGAAGAACTGGACTTTGTTTGGCTTTTCTTCTACATATACGACCACCTCCGCCAGCTATTTCAAGGCCCCGCGCATGGCTGGAAATCAGCTGGCCAGCGCCCATGGCCATGCAGCGGGTCCCCGAGGACAAAGGCCAGCCGCTCTGCCTGTCCGGGCAAAGTTCTACGGAGTCGCGTTTCAGCCGACAGCTACGTGATAGGATCTGGTTTCTGACAAGGTCACAAGCCGCAGATTAATCCTCTGGGTACACCTTAATGGTGGGAAAGGTCTCCGTCCCGGAAATCCTCCAGAGGTCGATGACAGGTGTGTGTCAGAGGACGGCCACTGTGGCCCATCCTGGTCCCAGGAATGGGGGGAGACGGCCCGGAGAGGATGGTGGCTCTGGGGCGCGCGGACTTGTGCCCAGTGCCCTCCGAAAGCCAGACTTGATTTCAAATGACTGAGGCTCCACGTTTTTCGGTGCAGGTATTTAAATTTAAAAACGTTGGATAATTTTGGTTTCTTACACTGGCTTTAAGTTATGAAAACTGCATGGAAAACCTAAAAAGGAAAGGGTCACAGGCATTTGTTTTGAGGGTTTAGGTATTTGAAACTGGGAAATGCGTCCTCTCTCCTAAAATGTGGCTCGCGGAGCCCGCCAACCTCCCAGGGCCGAGGCCCTGGTCTCCCCTACAAACGACTCAGACTGCTGACGGCACTGACGCCAAGCAGGGCCACCTCTGCGGCAGACACAGCCGCCCTCCGCCACCACGAGCGCAGGACAAGATGGGAGACGTTGCGTTACAGGCAGAACTTCAACCGGAGGCCCAAGTCCCAGTGCCCGGAACTCAGGAGGGGCTGCGTTTGCATTAAGGTAAAACGAGGTGACAAGGGCGGCCCCCACCCAATATGGAGGGTGTCCTTGTAAGAGGAGGTGAGGGGCCACCAACAGGCACTGAGGGACGACCGTGGGAGCACACAGGGAGGCAACGGCTGTCTGCAAGCCCAGCAGGGAGCGCCCAGGGAGACCCTGACCTTGGACTTCTCACCTCCAGAATGGTTGGACACCAACTACGGGTCAAGCCCACAGCTGCAGCGCTTCGATGGGGCTGCCCGAGCTGACGGAGGCAGCAGGGGTGAGGCGAGAACACGACCCAGGGCTGGGAGCCCAGGAGCTCCCCGGGGTCACGGAGGGCCGTCCTCCCGCTCAGGGCTCCAGCCCCCTTCCCACGGCTCTGACAACAACGGAGAGTGTGACCCGCTAAGGCAGGAGAGACCCCGTGACGTGTCTCAGGGCCTGGACCCATCTCAGAGCCCCTTCTCCTCTGGCCCTTCCAGCGGTGGAAACCGAAACAGCCCCTCTTGGGTTCCAGTAGACTTCAGGTGGGTCCCTACCATCTGGACCTAAAAGATCTGATGCGTGTAGACAGCCAAAGGTTCGTGCGTGGTGACTTTGTCTACACAGAGGGCTGAGCAGACAGGAGCAACAGGAAGCTGCTTCTCCACCAGACTCATCCAGAAAACGCACCTGTGACCTCACAGCACACTTACTCTGTTCATTCTGAGATCGTCATGGGACAATCTGTGAAACTACCAGACCGGGGTGCTTTCTTAGGAGAATTGTGGCACATTCTGACTGCGATTCTGCATCTCCTTCTGCTGGGGGGTGTTTGTATCTGAATTTACATGTGTGGTTTCCGGGCTGCCTGCCGACACACCACTAGTTCTCCCTCCTGTGTTTGGGCTCCCCATCCCGAGAGTGAGGAGGCCACAACTACCCGGCCAGCGGATCCTGTGGGAGCCGCCGTGGGCTTCCCCACGGGGGTCTCACCAGTGGCGAACCACCAGCAAGCTGACGCCCCGTCACCTCCCTGAGCCCCTGGAAGAGGC
This sequence comes from Mustela nigripes, assembly GCF_022355385.1. Taxonomy (NCBI): domain Eukaryota; kingdom Metazoa; phylum Chordata; class Mammalia; order Carnivora; family Mustelidae; genus Mustela; species Mustela nigripes. The sequence continues at coordinate 83,410,297 of NC_081571.1, read as the reverse complement.
AGTGACACAGGACAGGAATGTGGCCCTGAACGGAGACCGATCGGAGTCCATGTGTGGCCCCAAAGCGGGTCTGCCGCACGTCTCTGAGCGAGTCACTGATCGCCTTGAGTCAGCGCGGTCAAGAGGACAACATTTCAAAAAACGCACAGGAGGCATTTTCCACGGAGCTGCACGTCTCGTGACGCTGACGGTCTAGGCTTGAGGATCAGCGGAGCATCCCGGAGCCGAGAAACCCCTTTCATGGAAGTGAAATGAGGAAAGCGTGGCTTTGAGTCAAGAATAGAGTGCACGTCCTGCTGGCGTGTGGATGTGGAGGGCGTGAGGGTGTGACCGGCGGGGACGCTGGCTGGGAGGCAGAGCAAACTTGGCCCCAAGTCGGCCGCAGGCCCCTAAAGCAGAGCTAAACGTCAGACGCGCCTCCACAAACAGCCAAGTCCCCCTCAGTCTGATTTTTAGTGTGAAGCGCTGTCTCCTGGCTCTGCCCAAGCCCGGTGTCATCCTGCCTCCTCCGGCACGCGTGGGGCAGCGTGGGGACCTGGTCCCGTCACGTGGGGACTCTCGCGTCCCCTGGGTGGGCACCTGGAATGTGGCTGGTGACAGAAGGGGTGCAGCTTTCTAACGAGCCGCTGGCCCAGAGGCGCAGCCCATCCTGTGCTGTACCCACGCCGGCCACTGTGCTGGGGCTGCCAGTCCTGGCCACCACTTGGGGACAACGTCCCACCAGGCCCTGGAGGGAACCAAGGGCTCCGAGATCCCAGCCTTTCCTGGGTCTCAAGTTCTGCGCCGGCTGAGCCGGAGATGCAGACATGGAGTCTCTGTTCTGGTTCCCCGTAGTGACTCTGGCCCGGAGCCACTTTGCTCAGTGTGAGTCCGAGATGTGCCGTGTCCTTGTGAAACACGCAGATGCCCAGGTCCTCGTTCGACCTCGGGAATCAGATGCCCCAGAACTGGGGCCAAGCAGGACTAGTACCACAGCTGGTTGTGACACAGGCACCCCACTAGCAGGGAGGCCTGTCTGGGGAGGGGCCTCGGGGACCCCATCCCACCACACTTGCCGCCCCCCAGTCTTCCCGAACAGGAGTGCGCCCAGCATCTCGAGTGGTCGGTGAAGCCCCACACGTGGTGGGTCTGACGGGAGGTCAGGACTCTGCTCTCCGGCCCATTCTCCGGGGACCTTATGTGGATGACCACGGGACCACCGGGGGGACACTGTTCCAGGTGTGGCATGGCCCCTCCCCTGCACGGAGGAAGTACACGTGTGATGCAAGCGGGCGTGCGGGAGAAAGCACTCTGTGCTCTTCTAAAAGGAGGAGCCTCTGGCCATCACCCCACGGAAAGTGAATGAAGACATGGAAAGTGACATCTGCGCACGGAGGTCAGCCCTCGTGCATTCGTCCGTATTTATGCAGCTACCAGTGTTTGCACGACTGTTCACATGCCGCCTGACCCTGTGCGGTGCCTGCGGGGAGACTGGGGCTATACAGGTGTATGGGGAACTTTCTCAAAGACCCTCTGCTGTGGTTGGCGGCAGAGGGAAGATACAGCCCCCAGCCCCCCAGCACCCAGAGCACGTTGTCTCCTGGAAGCCTCCATCCCGCTCATGTCCAGGCCATGAAAGCAACTAAAGCTTTGCCTCTTTGTCATGAGGATTGGGCTGCCAGGCAGGAGGTGCGAGTCCAAGACAATGACGGGAAATCCTGTGCTCCCATAGCCCTGTAGCCTCAAGGACCAGAAGGCACGGGCCAGCCGGAGGGGCCATGTTCACCGGGGAGGCCGGCCTGCGGGACGCAGCCGGGATGAGGGCTGCCCTCGCCGCTGGGGGACCCACCGTGTAGACAGGTCCTGGCAATCCCAGGGTGACTGCACCCCAAGGATGGCATGGGGCTGGGGGCGAGCGGCAGGTGGTGGGAAAGGACCTCTGGGGCTGGCTGTCCACGCAGCTTCACTGGGGACGTGGACTCTGGAAGCGGACACGCAAGGCCACCCGCCGGCCGCCTCTCCTGAGAAAACATTCTCCCGAACACAATCAAGGGCCGTGCTGGAAGAATGCTGGGGATGCGGCTCACCCACGTCACTCTGTGGGGTTTCCGAGGGTGGTGCAGGGTCCGGGACGCTGATCCACAGCAGGCCCTGGGTGCTGGCAGCCGGTCTGGAAGGTGGGAGCGGAACCCCACTGTCTCCCCAGAAGGCTGCCCCGGTCCCGGCCCTCCCTGTTCCTCCTGCCGGAGACCCAGGCTGAGGCCATGCTGCCGCAGCCGTCCTGTGGGAGCCCCAGGACCAGCAGCACGCAGGGTCTGGGAGGTGAAGACTTAATTCTCCCACCACCAGGGCGGTCTCCCAGCCCCTCCCTCGAACCCCGTGGGCGGAGCTGCCCGAGTCGTCACAGCTGGGAAGCCTGCCTGGTGACGCTGTGGAGACAAGCACAGGCCGTGCTGGGGCACACCCACCCCTCAGGTGACCCAGGCCGAGGCCCGGGGCAGCCAAGAGCGGGGTCCCAGGGCTACGTCTGGGGCGAGGGTGCGCCCCATCAAGCGGGGTCAGATCTCACCAGCCACCAGCACCTCTCTGCCGTGGCCTCAGCGACTGTGCCCTGCTGCGCCCCGCAGGCCCCCACGGTTATCTGCCGAGCACACGGAGCCGCTGGTCGTGAGACCGAGAAGGCGACGCACCCCCTCGCTTGCATGTGTGCGCTGGGACTCTGTTTCCTCTTTGACGGAAGATTGGAAGTTTTTACCCTGTCACAGAACAAAGGGAACTGTGACTTCTGTTTCCCATTTGCATACCTGATTCCATGCACATTTGACAGTGGTATCACGCTTCTGACAGGTATGATCTCCCCCTAAGGGAAGCGGAACGGGAGCTTCTCCTTCGCCCGTTTCGGCTCATCCCCAGACATGACGCTCGTCGGAACCTCAGGGATGGACCCAGCGCAACGTGTGGCCTCCGTTTGGAAAACAGCCCCACAGTCTCCAGTGAGGCGATTTCCTTAAAGGCAAGTAAAACATGCTACTAAGTCCCCCTCCGCAAGGTGCTGAGCATCCAGGGTTGGGTCCTCGAAGAACGTTCTGGCATCGGCCCCGAGGTCTGTGCCAGGTCGGTGCCTGTGCTGGGCAGGCCTGGGGGCCGGGCGCTGCGTCGTGCCTGGGACACAACCCCCAGTACAGCCCTGCTCCCGCAGCTCCACGACACTCTCATAGACACACGCTCACACGGTGCCGGAGACAGGAAGACCCACGCACGAACAAGGCGCAGCAAGCCGCATTTCAGTGAACCGCGATGCCGCCGCCTCGGCGACCCCACAGACCTGGGTGGTCAGCCAGAGCTTCCTCGGGAGAGACACCGACGCTAGAGCTTTTCTCTAGTCTCAGTCTTCCGCACCGGCTGGCCCTCGCGGAGGCCCGGTGACGCCATAGGAAGGTCTTGCCCTCAGAGGCTTTGGTTTCCACGCCAAGAGCCTCATGCCCTCCCCAGCTCTCCGCAGGACAAGGCGGGTCGAACCAGCCCCCAGAGCGGGAGATTCAACACCCTTTTCTCAACCCCAGCAAGTTGCACTTGACTTGGAACCGCGCACCACGGCCACCTGTGATGGGAGCTGCGGGACGCGCCCTCCGCAGGCGGACGGCAGGTGTGGGGTCACAGCACAGAGCACCGGATGGTCGGCAGGGCGGGAGCAACAGCTGTAGGGACCGGCTTCGAGTGACTTGTTCCAAATTCCTCGGGCTCTAAAATAAAACGAAATAGATGCTACCCACCCCCACAATGGTCTGTCCCGTCCTGAGAGATTCCAGCAGGTACACAACACACTTTTCTCGGATCTCGCCCCAAAGAAGGGGTGCCACAAGTGACTTCTTGAGATGCCACAAGATCCACGCAGGTCCTGATCCTTTCTGAGGTGCGGCCCTCACCGTGACTTTGACGATAACCCAGAGGCAGAGGCGGGTGACCTCCTGCTGTCCGGTAAGCGTCTGCTTGTGACCTTCCAGAGAGAGGGAGCTCAGGCCAGGGGATATGGGGGTCGCTGCTGCCGCCCCGGAGCCTCCCCTGGGAGGACAGACGTGCTGGGCTGTGGCTGACGGGCAGGCCGCGGGGCGCGAGGGCATGCCATGGGCCTGCTGCCCAAGCTGCTGCCCGGGACTGATCCGACGCGCGGGCCGGAGTCCTCTAGTCAGAGCACAGACGGCCGCCGCCCCAGAAATCGTCCCAATGCCGCCCCACAGAACGGGGTCTGCCAGAGAGCAGAAACGGCGACACTTTCTGGAGGGAGATTTTAGCTGCCGTTCCCAGGTTCTGCGCGGTAGGTAACCTAGAGGCGCAGGGCTGACTAGAGGCCCCTGATGAGTCTGTTTCCCGGGGGTCATCAGAGTGTCAAAAGGGCAAGCGATACCGTTATCTAGCTTCAAGTCACCCGATGATCTGGAGAAAACAGAACTGAGAGAACAGAGCGTGTCCTCGCACGGAGGCAGCAGACATCACTGACCGTCCAGGGGACCAGCCTGCCTTTGCTCTCTGCTCTGGCCACAGCTCTCCTGGAGCCGCTCAGCTGCTCCTCAGCCGGCCCAAGGCCGGCTCCATCCTTAGCCATCCTTCAGGGCCAGACACAAAAGCCACCTCCTCCTGGAAGCCTTGGCCAGCCTGTTGCAGGCTGGAGAGACTCCCTGACAGGCCCGGCCACAGTTCAGTTTCCAGAGTGTGGGGGCTCCTGGTCTGCCCACAATGTTGCACCTCCCTAACGGGAGCACATCTGGAATGGCTCAGAGGAAACTCCCCAGTATCGGGCAGCCTGGAGGCCTCCCTGGAGGAGGAGAGCTTCTCTTTCCTCAGTCCAGCCCCCCCTCCACACTTAGTGGGACGAGGAGCAGACCACCCAGGCGGGCGCCCCAAGGCCCGAGCGCAGCCCTTGAAGGTAGAGGAGATGAAGCGGTTTCCGCGGAAGCACAGCCAGCGCGTACGAACGGAGAATCTCACGCCTCAGGAAAACAAGGCTCGAGACCCAACAGGCCGATCTCCCAAAAACGCCGGACTTAGAGAAACCAGGTTTACTTCCTGACCGAGGCGCCCCCACTGAGGGCCTGTCTCCGTCCCCCAGCCAGGGAACTCGCTGCCGGGACGCCGGCTGGACGCCCCTCTTCGCACGCCCGCCCGCGCCTTCCACGGGCTCCCGGCCGCTCGCTACAGCGCCCGTCTCCCCAGCGGCAGTCCCTCTGCTGTTCCCGAATGAGCTCGGGGTCTCAGTTTACCTCTTTATTCAGGTTGACAGGAAAGTATCTGTCTTAGAAAAGGCAGCTGGCACCTCCGACATCAGTGCAGAACACGGAAAACACTGGGTAGCAAAGCCAGTCGTGACCATAATAAGAGTGACCCGTCCCTCTGGCTCCGTCTCAGAGGGAGACACGGCTGTGGTCTGTCCTCCCTGGGGATCCGTGGCGGGATGGGGACACCGGGTTCTCCTGTGAGGGTCTGGAACAATGATGATGTTTCAGTGAGCCCAAGGGCATTGTTCTAATAAAATGTAGGGGACGAGAGGTGTGTGTGTGTGTGTGTGTGTGTGTGTGTGTGTGTGTGTACGTGTGTGCATGTGCAGAATTTCTTCTGTTTTCCTGGCCCACGCTGCCTGGTGAGGCAGAAGCCTTCAGGAGGGAGGCGTGTGGGTCGCAGTGCGCCCTGGTTTTCTCAGTGGGGGGACGGGCCCTGAGCACCCACAGGCTACGTGCTCTTGAAGGTCAGGTTTGGGGCTGTAGCTTGACCAGAACCTGATCATCCCAGGTCTCCTGCTAGGGCATCCCCAGCCCAGCCAGGAAACACGGCGGGTGCGCCCGGAGCCCTGACAAGGCCCGCGCCCCCTCCCTCGCCCCAGGGGCAGACTTGAGCTGGGCATGCGGGGTCTGAAAAGCAAACGTTCTTCTGAACCCTATGGGCTCATTATTCACCAGAACAGTGGTAACATAATGCATTTTCATTTACTTAGCCTTAAATATATGTAAATTAAAGGGTTTTCTTTTATTAAAAATAACACGAAACTCACCACTGATGTGTTTTTGTTATTCTAAAAAGAAGCAGTACCAGAGGAAGGGGGCTCTAATGACATCTCACATTCAGATGTGTGTCTTGCTGGAGAACGAGGGGCCTCTCCCCCCAGGGCCCGAGCTCTGGATAAAACCCTGCCCACCGGTGCTGCGCGCGCGGTTCCCGCCATCCGCACTCTCATTGTCTTACAGCCTGATGGAGGAACGGCTCGCCCTGGTTGGAAGCCTAATTGTCGCCAAGGAGCAGGACCAGATTGCAGCTCTCCCGTTGGCGCAGGGGATTTTGGGGAAGCTGTGGCCGGCAGGGGAGAATGTGCCGAGCTTCATTAACTCAGGAGGGCAGTGGCGCCACCGCGTCCTCCCAAAGAAAGGACGGGCCCATCACGGTGCCGCCTCCCTCGCCAGCCCTGTGCCCTGTACCCGACGGCCACAAAGCCCTCAGCAGGGTCCCCATCCGTCCCTGCCTCCGCGCGCAGCCCTCGCCGAACCTCCCTCCGCCAACAGCCTGGCCTCGGGCCTCCGTCGGCGACCGTCCCTCAGGAACCTCCTGATCCTTTTCGACGGGATGCCTGCCTGCAGGGCCCATGAGCCCTGGTTCAGCCCTTTGGGTCTGCGGCGGGGGCGGCAGGAACAACGGACCGCACGCCGCGTGGCTCAGAGCCACGGAGCGCCCCCCCCCAGCCGCTGCAGGCCAGAGTCCACAGTCAGGAGTGGGCGGCCACGACCGCTGTCCCGGCCCCCCGGGATCCAGCCGTCTCGTGTCCCCGGCTCAGTCTCATCACTCCCGTCTCGGCCTGGGGGTCACGTGGCATCTTCCCTGTGTGTCGTGTCCACACCTAACCTTCCCCGTGACTCTTCTGCGGAGACGCTCATCGCTGGGTCAAGGCCCACTCTGTTCCCGCAGGCTCTTGCCTTAACCCACCACACTGCGATGTCCAAGCAACTCACCTTCTGAGGTACAGGGAGGACCTGAGTGTGGGTGGACTTCGTGGGGAGGGCCTGGGCCCCCCGAGGACCACACTGCGGTGGGCCCAGGAGGCTACGGTCCCCGCCCGCTGCCATGCCTGCCTGGGGTCCCGCATCCGCCCTGCTGTGAGCTGTCCTCAGCGGCCACTCCTCCTCCACCACCTCCAGGGCTCTGTCTGCCTCCATCCTGCTCACTCTGCAGGGGGCAGGTGGCCCACCACCGCAGTGCCCACAGCCCGCCGTCGATGACGGCCTCCGCCGCTGATGACGGCCTCCGCCGCCGCCCTCCCATCTCCACTGAGACCCCCGGCTCCTGCCTGACGGGGTCATAGCTCACTGTCCTGTCTCCCCCACAGTGTTAGGGAGGCACGGGGCCAGCGATCAGGAGACACTTGGGGTGGGGGTGTACCCAGTTCCAGGGACATCCCGACTCTGACACTCTGAGACAGGCAAGTTCTGGGGACGCTGCCTTTTGAGTTCACCAGAACCTTAGACCACTCCAAGCAGCTTCCTAGTAAAACACGTAAATTATCTGTAGAACAAAACAGACCAGAGCCAGGCCACAGGCTTACTGGAGCCCCAATTGCGGTGGGGAATATGGGTGTGGGTAGGTGAACACGGCGTGGGAAGGGGGAGCACAGGCCGGGTCCCACCCCACACTCCTGCTGGCGTCTCCAGCCGCTCGTCCTCAGTCTGGACCTCCGGAGAGATGCCTGTCCCTGTGCCCTGGCCAGGCCATGGCCCGGACTCCGCAGCTTCCAGCCTTCAGCGGTGACCGTCCAGCCGCGACGTCCCTGATCGGCCCCAGTGGAGGGGCAGAGAGTCTCGGATGGGCAGATGCTCTGCTCCCTTCGTGAGGTGGGCACGTCTCAGGACTCGAACACATCTGGGGCTGCAGCTCACAGACCAGGCGCATCTCCACTGCGGCCCCGCAGGACGTGGGCTCAGGCGCTGCCGGGGAGAGTGCGAAGCCCTGTGTGTGGCCTCCACCATGGGGACAGCGCCTTGCTCTATGTGGCCACCGCTCCCCCAAGTTCCAGCCTCGGGACCCTCTTCTACAGGGGTGCTAAGGGGGCTGAGAAACAGGGCCGGGCCTGACCCTGAGGGCTGGGGTCCCACACAGCACGTCCCTCTCTGGCGGAAGCCGCTGGAGAGCCAAACCACCATGGACAAGCCGACTCCCACAGCATACGTGGCAGCCACGCACAGGGCTGGACCGTGACCACGGCGGAGCCTGGCATCGTCCTGCCCTGTGGCCTCGAAATCATCGCAAAACCGCTATCCGCACTGCGGCCTATTCTCCCCCAGGACCTTCCTGATCCGTGTGAACGCAGACAGAACGGTTAATCCTGCTGCTGGCAGGACATGTGGTAGAGTGGGGCGGCCCCAGGCGGCGGGGGCTCTGAGGGGAGCTCGCAGGATGGGCAGAGGCAGACCTGCCTCCAGGTGGAGGGCGTGCAGGCCAGCATGTCTGGCGTGGCGGTTTCCCCGGCAGACCCTTGCCCGGCCAGCTCAGCCGTGGTCCAGAGCTCACAGTCGGTTTGTGAGGGCCGGGCTGCAGGCCAGCTCTGTCTTCTATGTGTCTCCTTGCCCCAAACCTTCAGGGAACAGGGCTGACTCCAACACGTCATGTCCTCACACCTGGGGTCTCAGCGGACGTGTGCGCTCGGGGACGAACCTTCCAGGAGCCCTTCCTTCCAAGACACAGCCCGCAGACCGTCCCACTCAGAGCAGCTAACGGGACGGAGCGCCCACGGGTCCCCTATCCTGCCATTCCCTTCCATCTCATGAGAAAGGCGGCCACGGCGGCGAGGGCCGGGCAGGAGGCGGACAGGCTGAAGGCAGCAGAGGGACGTGTCGGGACTGGGACGCGGGCCACCTCGGTGAGTGCAGAGGAAGTGACCGATGGAGACAGTCACGGAATCCAGCTCCCCGCCTGAAGGACTCAAGATAAAATTCTGTGTTTTCACCCCGTGTGCAAGACTTCTGGGACGGCCGCCCTGTCTAACGTGGCCCTTCCATGGAGCGCAGGCACTGGGAGCACAAGGATGCACGAGGCCAGTGTGGGGGACAAATCTCTCGTGGAGGACCCCAGCCCTCACTCTCCAGCTCGAGGGACAGGCGGCTCACAGCCAAGACCCTCTCCTAAGGCCCCAGCCATGGACACCACACCACCCCTCTCGACTAGGACAAGGAGTTCAAGACCACGGGACCTCGGCGTGTGACCTGGTTGGAAACAGTCTTTGCAGATGTACTGGTTAGGACAAGGTTATGCAGGTCTTTGCAGACGTACTGGTTAGGACAAGGTTATGCAGGAGCAGGGGCCCTGATCCAGAGGCCCGTGTCCTCAGGAGAGGAGGGGCACCTGCCAGCTCAGCTGAGCGTCCCGCTCTTGGTTTCGGCTCAGGTCGCGATCTCGGCGTTGTGGGATCAAGCCCCACATGGGCTCTGTGCTGGCTGTAGACTCTGCTTAAGGCTCCCTCTCCCCACCCACAAGAGCAGAGCCGAGGAGACACAGGCACATGCAGCACGGAGGGAGCTGCCATGCGACCATGGAGGCAGAGGGCCACGGCGCTGCAGACGCCGGCAGAGGGACACTCTATCAGGGACCTCCATCTGCAGAGCCGTAGACAAGACATTTCTGCAGCATGCAGTGTGCTGGGACATGGCCCCAGGAGACCACGCAGCCTCCCCGGGATCTGCCTGCCATGCGGCCAGGCCCTTCCCAGACCTCAGGGTGACGCCCTACCCCTAGCGCGCCTAGTGGGACTATTCGAGGTTAGCCGTTAGCCTGTCCTCGGCTCAGCCTCTCCTTGAGGTGGAGGACACACAGCTGCCCCCGGGCAGGAGAAATCCAGCTCGCGGGTGTCAGAGGGCACAGTGGGCTGGGATGCAGCCACAGGTTCCAGCCACCATCAACCCCCTGCGAGACCCCACGTGGCCCCTCGGGCGACTCTCCCACAGACGCACCTGCCTCCAAGGGAAATGTGCAAGGCCTGCAGACAACTCCCGAATTTACCTTCTCACTGAACGGATTCCACGTGGGACTGTCCCCTGCCCGTCGGGGAAACCGGCCACCCGCTGGGGTTGTGGGAAACCGTGGCCCCATGATGAGCACAGATGGGAGTCGTCAGACACCCAGGACGGGCGAGTGAGCTTGGATGTGGGGGGCCACACACAGCGCAAGATGTGGCCTCTTTGTGGGGGACACGCGGGGGACCCAGAGGCCTGGCTGCGGTCATCCTGCCACGGCGCAGAAGCTGGGGTGTAGACGGCTGTCCGATTCTGCAGCTACCCCCACCTGCTCCGGCAAATCTGAGTGAGGACATTTGTGTTCCAGAAGTTACTTCCCACAGTTCCAGGCCCCCGAGAGGCCGGGACCCAACGGAATCCCAACGGAATACCTCCGTGGGCATGTTCTTATCACACATCAGCGTCCCGGTTGGGTACATCGCCATCCCTGAGACATGGGCAAACCTGTCAGGTCTGACCTTCTAGAAGTCGAGCCAGTTATCTGCCAAGTCCTCCACTGCCATGAGACGGGGAGCTGCAGAGAGTGGTGCCAGCCCACACCTGGGCCTCTCCAGGCACGTGGCACGGGTTCTCTCCCCTTCCTCGGGACGGCCCCTCGCATGCCGCAGTACCTCCAATCCGCCCCTTGAGTGTTCTACTCTTGGGGCCGATCCCACGTTAAAACCTGTTAAACCCCTAGGGCCTGCCTGGCCTACTTAGCCATAGTGACTCCATGTTGCCTAGGTAGCCATTTTATTGTTTAATAAATGCCACAGCAGTTACGGATACCGGTTCTGGTAACTGTTGCTAAAACACACACCTAAAACAAGGCCATTTTGTTGTTTAATAAACGCCTCAGCAGTTACTAGTATCGGTTCTGTAGCCGTTGCTAAAACACACAGGTAGGAGACATCCAATCAGCCAAAGCCACATACGTAGAGGTCTGTGGTTGTGCCCTATAAAAACTAGCCTCTATTAGACCAAAGAGGGGGTCGCTCCTTTTGGAGGCGGCCCTGGCAGTCGGTCGGACTTCTAATGCTTGGCATAGAAGAAAGCTTTGTATAACTTTCACTTTGTCTCAGTCCCGTTCCTTTGATAACGGACCCAACAGTACCACCAGAGAAATGGACTTGTCCTTCGTCTTTTCATGCGTCTTGTTAAGGCAGAGAGGAAACGACGAGCCCCATCCCAAAGCCCACCGAGTCCCTCAGCGACGACGAGGCCACGGAACCGGAGGGAGGCATTTGCTACCCGACGGTCCCATAAACACGAGCTCCTGCTTTCCCCCAGCCTGGGGGAGCGGACAGCCCACCGTGCGTCTCCTCTGGGTTCGGGCTGAGGAGTCAGAAGGAGCGCAGAGGAAGAAGGAGCCGACACCTGAGGCGAGCCGTGCACCGCCCAGCTACGGAAGGTTGGTACAAGAGAATAGTGCGTGCCCCGTGCCTGCAGGGACAGTGCGTCTGATCCTGTTGGGGGACGCTGACGGCCCGGCCCCACTCATGCGGACTTGTGCTGTTTTTTAAGATTTATTTGTTTGAGAGAGAGAGAGAGAGAGGTCGGGGGCGGGGGGACAGAGGAAGAGAGAGAGAGAAAATCAGACGCAAACCCCCCAAGGAGCACGGACATGGGGCTCTGCCTCACAAGCCCGAGGTCACAACCAGAGCCAAAATCAAGAGGCAGACACCTAACCGACTGCCCCCACCCCAGCACCTCCAGACACGTTTCCTATTTTTTTTTTAAAAGATTTTATTTATTCATTTGACAGACAGAGATCACAAGTAGGCAGAGAGAGGAGGAAGCAGGCTCCCCGCGGAGCAGAGAGCCCGATGCGGGGCTCGATCCCAGGACCCCGGGATCATGACCTGAGCCGAAGGCAGAGGCTTCACCCACTGAGCCACTAAGACAAGCTTTCTTATAAAAGAGAAACACACACATGTAAGGGATCTTAGGGAACATTTCCAGACACCCCCAGACGACACGCGTGTGCCGTGCCAGGCCCAGCTCCCCGGAGCGGCCAGCCTGGGGCCGCCGCACTCGCGTGCGGAACTTCCTGCATCTTCACAGACGTTCCCACAAGCCCGGCCCGCCTGCCGGCGCTTCAAACCAGGGATCCATCAGCCACACAGAAAGCCGCGGGACGGGCATTTCTTGAGAGGCCGACGTTGAGGGAGCAGGCCGGGCAGAGGCACACACTGAGAGCTCTTGTCCCTGGGGCCACCGTCGAAGACCACATCCCCGGGCGAGCCTGGCTGGTCCTGCCCGGGCAGGAGGCGGCCAGCACTCAGGAGCGAAGGCAGGAAGAACACCCAGGGGCTGTGTGGTATGACTGCCGGGCGGTCCCGGCTGGGACTGGGGACCTGGTCCCCTGCAAGGCCAGCATGGCTGCGCTGTCCAGAGGCCATGGCGGACGCCCTGCCTCTGGTACTGGGGCCGTGACGCTCTGACCTGCTGAAGGACTGTCAGAAGGGGTCAAATGTCCCAACACTCACAGCCTGTGCACCTGCTCCCGCCCGGTGCCCGTGGGTCATCCCGCAGGCGAAGGCCAGGCACCCACGTGTGCCCAGAACAGTGCTGGCCCTGCGCCCGCCACCACGCCACCAAGAGCTCTCCCGCAGCGGATCAGCCGCCTGGCACGCAGAGGGCCGCGGGGTCTCCCGGGGACCCGTCGGCACCCCCGCGACGCTGAATTGGCCACACAGGGTCCCCGGTCAGGACAGAAAGGAGGAAGAAGCCCCTGGCCTCCGAGGGGAGGGAAAGCAGGGAATGCGTGCTCTCTTCCGGACGTGGCCCCTCTTCCTCCAAACCGGCTTCAGATGCCCCAGGACGGCCCAGCCCAGCCACCCTTGGAAACTGAAAACATATTTATTCCGCCGTGGCTGGGTGGTTTTTTTTTTTTTTTTTTTAATTGATGGGAACTCGTCCACTTTGCCATGAGGAATGCCAAAGAAATGCATAATTAAAAATGGAAAAAGAAAGTCTTCTAAAGGCTGTTTACTTGGGTAATGACAGTGACACAAACGGTGCTTTCTCCTCGCACGGCCCACCCACAGAAAGGAGCAGAACAATGGCGCAGGGGCTCTGGGCACCAGACGGCCTGGAGAGGCCCCCCGCCCCGCCGCCGCGTTTGGCTCCCACGGCCCCCGCCTCCCGCGAGCGCCCAGCTACGACCGCCCACCACCCGCTCAAGTTCATCTGTTTACACAGTCCGGCGGGTCTCTCTTAATTATCAAAAAAAAGTGGAAAATCACTAATATGGAAGCCAAGGGGGCTGGCAGGGGAGAGAGGGCGCACGTCGGGCGGGTTTGGATCCGAGCGCAGAGCTAACGCGGCCCCTTGGCGATCCTTGCCCCGGGCGCACACAGACGGACCGCCCGGGGACTGGAGGACGAGCCCCGGGCCGCGCTCCGTGTCTGCAAATTGACGGATACGTGTCAGAAGCGGGAGGCCCTGGTGACAGAGGGTTTGAGCTACCCTGGCAAGTAAATGACAAAAGTTACATCATTTTTATCAACATTCATCACTCTAATTGCCCAAACCTCCAGCAGAACAAAGTCACACCACAGTTTCCTGGTATTTGATTAATGAGGGCAGGAAAATTGAAGTTTTTGCAATAAAACGGAAAAAAAAAAATCAACAGACTTTTATCGTTTTTTTCCCTTATGATTTTAATTTAATGGCTCGTGTTTTCATTACCGCAGAGGCTGTAGACTTTAGCTGGCAATTATGTCCCATCTGTGAGGCACTGTGTTATTACAGTTTATTCTAGCAGCTTTTCAATCACTTTCGAGTCGGGCTTTACAAGTGCGTTTGCAGCAGGTGGGCCGCCTGGCACGGGCCCAGGAGCACACAAAGCGCAAAGCTGGAGTTTAATGGCAGCATATGCGTGTGGCGCAGAGCACTAGCCTTCCCCCATATGCCGCGAAAGCAGCCTCTTCAGCCTGCCAGTCACTGTCCTCACTGACTACAGTCTCGGAGTACTTTTCTGCCAGGGAAAAATATACCAAGGCAGCAAATTTCTCCAGTGCACCCTCCTTATTACTGAGCAACCCTGTCATTAGCACACGCACAATGAGCCTGAGCGGGGGATGCATACCAATGAGGCCGCGCAGAGCACTTCTGCTTCTTATTGCTATGGAAACGCCCCCCGCCACCCCCCGCCCCGGGCTGCAGTGGACAAGCAGGAATGTCCCCCACCCATATGTCACCTAGTTAACACTGTACACTGCGATGTGAACCAAAATCCGCCCCAGCCCTGCCGGCGGCGGGGAGAGGGAAGGAGGCACGGAGTCCCCGCGCGCCCGGGAGGCGTCCGCCTGCACAATTCCGGATTCGGCACGGCCACAGCGCCCAGCGCGGGCGGGAGTGGCGCTTCCAGCTCGAAATATGGCTCTCCCGCTAAACCCAGCTAGGGAGTTTGAACGGTCTAAGAGAAACTGCTTCATCCCACGAAAGAAAATGGAGACCCAACGTTTTTGGTTTTGCTTTAAAGAGCGAGGGCCCCGTGGGTCGGAGGAGGTTGCGAAGCCGGAGGCTGCGAAGCCACGGAGTCCCCACCCTCCTCCGAGGAGTCCCGCCTGAGCCCTGCACCTACCAAGACAAAGGCTCCCAGTGTCCGAGTGTGAAGGACCTTCCCACGTGCACGCCCTGACCTCTGCAGGGACCTAGGGACAAAATCTCTTGTTTTCCGTGTGTGTGACTGTGTGTGTTTGTGTGTGTTTTTAACGAGGGACACTCAGATTTTCTCTCGCAGCTCAATCCACACACACCTCGGAGGGCCTGACCTCCACGCGTCTACGCTGTGGCTTGGGGCATCTCCCTCGGGGGTGTTGACCCCCCGGTGGATGACCCACCAGGGCCTTGCTCTTCCCCCAGTGCCACCAGCAGTTCCAAAATCACATGCACCCTGAGTGCTAGCACTGAAACCCGGCATCACTCCCTGAACCGGCTGCCCCTCTCAGCTCTAGTGGCTGCTCTGGGTCCTGAGCACGCAGGACTGCCTCTTCTCGAGTGGGACGGTCTCCGCTGTCACTTACCTGGCGGTGGAGACCACATCTTGTGTGGACCACACCAGGAGCGAGCGCTGAGCAGGACAGCGTCCCCCTGCACCCCCCTGCCGCCCCATCATGCACATTCTGGTGCTGCAGCCCTGAACGAGCTGGGAAGCTAAGCAGAGTAATATTTAAGGCACAAACGGTGCCATTTCTCAGGGACACCCATCAAACATGAGCTGCTGGGAGGCAGTCACGCTGCTACGGAGTGACAAACTGACTTCGGAACACAAAATCAGCCAGACTGATGTCAGGACGGCTGGTATTCCCCAGGGACCGTCACTTATAGAACATTTATTTTTTATTATAAAAGCAATTCTCGATATATGTGAAATTCACCAGATCCTAATGGGAATAATTTCCTCCTGCATAATGTGTCCCGATGGGAATCAGGCAACTCTTTGATTTTTGTTTTTAAGTTAAAGACATCAAGGGAGAGAAAACTCCTTAGCAGAGAAGACACAGCAGAGCTGAGCTGAGCAGCCCACTCAGCAGCTCGGGGGGAGTCAGAGGGAGGAGGCAGCCAGGGGGCCTCGAACCAGCACCGAGGGCTGCTGACCTTTCTCCCCAAACACAAGAGGGGCAACCCCAAGTTCGAGGTGGGACCGGGAGCAACTCGGTAATGCTCACCTTCAAGCGACTCGGCGGATGTCGGGGGGAGATCTGAATTATCCGAGACGACACACATCTCTGCGCCAGGACGCCACGACCGGACTTAGGAAACCGGCATTTCCATCAAGTACATTTCCTTCCTTCCCCAAGCAAGGTCCTGAAACCCACCCTAGGTAGCCCTGCCCCTTACTAGAACTCAGACGGGAACAGAATGTGTGGCCCGGGTTTCCTGTCCATCCCCTTGGGAAGGGCAGCTAACCTCCGTCTGGACATTACAGGATCGGACACAGCTGGAGAGCTGGAAGCCTCTTCGGACCAGGATCCGTACCACCACCGAGTCCGGCTCTGCCCTGACCGAGGGGTGGGGGTTCCTCCTGTCCTTGTACGGCTGCTTGTTCCTTGGCTCCTGGTCCCAGACCTCGCACTTCCCAGGCGGCCGACCTAGGACACCCCTCCCCACAGGACAGACCCAGGTAGGGCGCTGGGGTGACATGCAGCCCCCCGGTCCTTCCATCCACCAGCCTCTGTGCACACTTTTCCTTCACGGAGGGTGGTCTGGCTTGAATTGTGTCGCCCAAAAGGCAGGTTGAGAGCCCTAACCCAAGCCTCAGAATGGGAACTTATTTGGAAACAGGGTCATTGCAGATGTGATCCGTGAAGATGAGGTCACCCTGGACTAGTGTGAGCCCTAAACCGATGTGACCAGGGTTCCTGTAAAACCAGGGACATTTGGACCCAGACAGGAGGTGTCGGGAGAGGACAGAGCCCTGAGGGCCCCAGGAGGCAGAGAGACGGGGAGGGTCCTCCCAGGGGGGGTAGGGGGACCGAGGTCCTGCCCAACCCGGGCGGGTACCACAGACGACTGCTCTCCCCCGGTGCCCTTGGAGCCGCCGATTTACGGAAAAGCCATCTTCTAGGACCTGTGCTCAAAATGAACATTAATGACAGAAACGTATACCAGGGCACCAACAGAGCCCATTTTTATCCCCCACTCTGAGGGTTCTAATTCGTGTCAGTGAACAGCCAATTCCATCGCGACTCGGGAAGTGTCCATCCCTTCCCTGGGAGCCGAGCCTTGGCTTCGCCTCCACCACCCAAGTGCGAGTCCGGCCCCAGGTGTCCTCCGGCGGCTCCGGCACCGATGAAGTCTCGGCTCCTGCCCCTCGCGGTTACGGGAGCCACGAGCCCGCGGGCTGGGAGCACCTGCCGGTGCGCGCCTCCCTCACTCCTGACTCCAAGTGCAGGAAATGCAGAGGCAGCTCTGTCTTCCTGCCCAGGTCCGCAGCGCAGGAAGGTTTTCTTCGGTGAATGCCTACGGTGTGGATCTGTCCCGACCTGCTCTCTCCGTCTGGAAGCTCTCCGGTGGCTCACCTCCAGTGACCCGTCACCACCCGCTTCACGCCCTTCCCTGTGCCTCTCACAGCTTCCCTCTGCTCCCTCCGAGTCTCGGGGGCGTAGGTTCTGCCAGCCCCCGGGGGCTGTGGCCGCCTGCCTAGAGGCCCTCCACACCTGCTCCTCCTGCAAACTCCCGGCTGACCGACCTGCCCCACCACCCGCGCAGCTAGGCCGGGTCCCGGGACCTCGCCCGGAGAGCCTCCAGACTTCCGCTCCACCTGCTCTGGCTGGAAGGGCCCCAGGAGTCCAGAAAAGAGGCAGTGCCTAGGAGTGGAAGGACCTAGATGGGCCCCAGGTGTCCGTCCGAGGATGCTCCGGGGAGGGGCTGTCCAGGAGGGCCCATCAGACTGGGGCATGCGGGAAGCAAGAGTGCCCGTGTGAGACCTCTGGGACTGGGGTTGGCCTGCTCACCCGGGCCTCATCCCCGTCCTTCCGGAGCGTCCCCCTGAAACCGCACGCCTGGGCGCCCCTGCTGGAATGTTCCAGAGCACTTTCCTGCCTCTCCACATAGCTCCAACCTGCTCCTTGTGTCTTCTCCAGCCCGGGAAGGACAGACACGCCTTCTCACCCACATCCAAGCCAGGCGATGAGTCCTCACCATCCCCTCCGCCTCTTACCGCCAATAGCCCCAAATCCTATCAGGCTTCCTGTCATCCGGACACCACCGTCCACTCAGGTCTGGCCTGCGGAACCCACGGCCCGGCCCCCAGGAGCAGCTCCCTGGCCTGGGCATCCCCTCCCGTTAGCAAGAGAGGATGCTCATTTGATCAAAGTGGCTTTCTCGGGTGACTCCAGGACCACCCGGGATGCAGCTCTGGGGGCACCTGCCTCCCCCTCCATCCCCGGGTGGGGAGGCTGCAGCTCCCCGCCTGGGCCTCGTTGGGACCCTGCTCCACCGTCCTCCTGGAGAGCTCCGCCCCCAAGCACCCACGCGGCTGTCCTCAGCAGACACGTGTCTGCGTCTTTCCCTCACTCTCTTCTCGGTCCCCCGTGTCTGTGGCCACAAGACAGGGTCCGATGGGGAATAACGGGCCCGACCGATTGTGTCGACAAGGAGCAAACAAGGAGCATCATGTCTCCAAAGCCACCGGCCTCCAGCCCCGAGGTGCGCGCCATCACGGAGCCGAGCCCGAGGACGACATAGAGACCCGCTTATCTCAGTGGGCGTCAGCGGAGGCTACGGTGCCCCACACCACAGGCCACAGGGCTGCTCTGCCGCTCAGCGCCCCTCCCCGTGGACGAAGCCATCAGTTCTCCGCTGCTTCCGACCAGACGAGGTGGACACAGAGGCGGACACAGAGGCCCCGCAGAGTCTGATGGGAGCATTTGCCGGAATCGTCGTCATCTGTGCTGCTAGAGACGGTGCGCGGGCAGGTCACCATCCACGCTCCTCCTTCAGCCCACGGTGAAATTGGTTTGTGGAGGTTTCAAACCTCCTCCGACCTCAAGTCGAACTGCTCGGGCGGGCCTGTGTGGGGACCACGTCACGCGGGAAGAGAGGCCTGACGTGGCCACATGGCGGAAAGCAGACTCCTCCTCCTCACACCTGCTCTCCTGAGGGTCAAGCGTCGAGCTGTGACACTGTGTCTCGCAGGGATCAGAGCAGCGGAAAGGCGGGTTTCCGCTTACGGGCTGTGGGCCACCCCTCCGGCGGGAGGACACTGCACTGGTTTCCAGCGGGTCTTCCCGCCGTCCACCACCACCGGCAAAAGGACCAAACGGTAGGCCAGCAAGATGCCATCTGGCCAGTCGTCCGGGAACAACATTTCATGTTGGGAGATCTGCCCCTGGGGTCAGTCACAGGGCCTGGGACAGCATTTGTCCTCAGCACCCCTGCTGTCCCTCCAGGATCCCTCACTCCACACTCCATGTCAGTGTCCCCACCCGGGACAAACCTGGGACCACAGAGCCTGGGCCTTTGAACAAAGCCTGTCTGCCCAGGAAAGGCTGGCTCTTCCCACACCCTGCAGATGCCTCTCGCGGCTCCACACGGAGAATGAGCCTATGGCTCATTCGGGTGCCAGGGACCCCCAAGTCGGACCCACAGCCCCCGCGTGAGAGCAATGGTGGACGGTGCTTCAGGCCCCCCTGGACGACGCTCACGCCGAGGCCTTGCGTTCTCGTGTCAATAAAGCCCAGGGCATCGTTGAAAGTATTCCTCAGGACCCAAACTGGCACATTTTCGTAGTAGAATTTTAAAATGTGAGAAACGAATGAAAAGTATCTCCTTCCTCCTCTTTAACAAAAGTCTTCAGATTCCATGAGCTTAAATTATGAATAAACATCCCAAAACCGGACACAGCGCTGTTTGTCACCAAGGTCCTGCCGCAGCCGAGGACACGGGGCAGAGAAAAGAGAAGACATGGACCCAGGGTCCCGCCTTGGACCGCTGTCCCAGGGTGACTCTGTGACCTCTCCAGGTGGTCCTCCCCTCCTGCGGGAGGACGGGGCTGCGGCCCGACCGACCGTCCGCCTCCCGCGTGTCTGTGGAACTGGGCTGCCGCACAGGAGGCTCCGTCCCTCCTCACGTCGCTCTCCTATCCTGTCCGAGTCCTGCCTACAGATGACTCAAGAAAGAAAGACACTGACCAGGTCTAGGAAAACACAGGCAATTTTTTTATAATTTGGTTTTATGTAACCAAATGTGTGCATGTTCGGGACGTGCCCATTAATGACCCACAGGTAGAAACAAACAGAAGCTATGCTCTCCCGTTGGCCTGTCACTAAGAGTCTCCGCGCCAGCACGCTCCCCGGGGCCGGCGGCCACCCTCCCGGCAGAGAGAGGAGGCTCCGTTCACAGACGCGACGGCGCACCGCCGGCTCTGCCGGGCTCTCCCGAGAATGAACGCCTTCCCCGCGAGGAGCCTCTGCCACCGTGTGAGATCCGGCCTCTCAGGCGGGAGGCCAGGACTCGGTCACAAGGGGCGCTGGGCGGGTGGCCCTTCTGGGTGGGAGAACTCATCCCTGCAGATACGCCCCCAGGACCACAGGGCTGCAGCCGGGGGTGTGAGTCCCGCCAGGTGCGGGCCGGGAAGCTGGGGCAGCAACGTGTGGGGCTCGGAACCTCATCTCTTCACGGAGCTCACAGGGTGAAGTGAGACTAGCGGGACAGACAGAGAGCGCTGCTCACACAGCCCCCGGCATACAGCAGGTGCTCAATGGTGGCCCAGGCGACCCTCAGGAGAGACGAAGCAGGCGTCCACTGAGGGACCGGCGGCAGAGCAGAGTGCACACTGGGCTCCGGTCAGGACCCCAGGACGACACCAGTGTCCACCTCCACACCAGGCTTTCTGCCCCTTTCTCTGCACTGGGCTTCTTTGCAAATGCAGACAGGAGCAGGGGCGACAGGCCGGAGGTCACAGCGACGGGGCGTTTCTGTGCAAAACCGAGCACACGGCGGGGGTGGGGAGGCGGCTGCCCACGGGGTCCCACCACAGCCCCATCGTGGACCCACCATGACCGCGAATCCAACTCCTCCAGACACTGTGACCCGCACGCGCTGGAAGCTGCCTGGGTGGGAAGCCGCCGCCGCACCATCCTGTCTCATGGCCGGCCGTGGCCTCTGTCGTGGCAGGTCACCTGCATATTTTTGTGACGTGGAACGGCCAGTGTGTGATACGGCAGCTATTGGCCAAATCCCAGTGGAGGGAGCGTGGACGCTGGCCGGACTCTCCGACGTCCGCACGTGGGGAGGTGGGCCGTGCTCCCGCTCACCAGGAAGCTGCCCGTGCCGGACCAAGGAGCCCACGGCGGCGCCCGAGGGCAACAGCCCCAACACAGCGCCGGGCATCAGCGCCCACGCCGGCGACCGGCTAACTCGGGGCCTAACGCAAGTTCTTGACAATGTGGAAATGGAAGAAGACACAAATGCTGACGCGGAGACGAGAGAAGGGAAATGTTTTCCACCCGCAGAGCAAATAAGATCCCAGGCGCAGGCCCACGCACAGGAGCCACGGAGCCACGAGCCACGGAGCCACACTGCGCTCCCAAGACAGAAACTGGGCAGACGCTAACTGCTGTTAGTTACGCTTTTCTTTCCAAAGTACGGTGCAGATTTATTTTAAATATATAGCTTTTCAAATTTTGCTGGTGAAAGATGCTAAGAGACTTTCCCTTGAGGGCGAATAATAGCTTCTTCAATCACTAATACACTAATACCCAGAAATTCAGAGGGAGCCCGTCCCACTGGCAAAGCGGCACATACGGTTTTCACATATTGTTAGACGTTAAGAGGGTGCCTTGTTGTGTGAAAGGTTTTTGTTTTCCATCAAATGAAACAAGCAACGTTTTACAAGACAATATATTTTGTAAATAGTGAGATTCTTAATATAAATTTTTCGGCGTGGCTATAATGCTGTGCTCACCAAGACTCCTTACTTAATTGTGTTACCAGGTAAGATGACAGAAAATGTTTCTTCTCTTGAGTCACACTGATAAAAGTTCCCCGTTGGCTATTGAGCAGTTTTCAAAACATCAAGCTCTTTTTCTCTCCAAGGCCGATAAAAATCTCGCCAGTGCACGCACACTAGTGGTCTCTGTTGTCCTCTTGATACAATCTGGAAGCTGTGCCAAGGCTGAGCTCAGGACACAGTCGGGGACGCTCACGGGGCCAGTCGGTGAAGCATCTGACTTGGGCTCAGGTCATGGTCCCAGGGTCCTGGGATGGAGCCCTGCGGATCCCACTGGTGTCCGACGTCAGAATTGACTTGAACATACACAGAATGTATGTGAACATTTGCCCTCTTAGAACAAACTGTACCGATCAGTTTGTTTCAGTAACATACGACGTTTCAGTAACCTTCTCGTGGTGGGAAAGGGGTGGCCTGGACCGGATCCAGGACAGCGTGGGGCAAGTGAAGAGGGCCATTCATGTGTTTGACCTTCATCGCTCCCCTCCGGGGCCAGGCTCCAAGCGCGGCTCTGTCTGGGCCCTCCAGCTCCAGGGTCCGCCAGAGCAGAGCCAGCCGGGGGGCTTCACAGGGCCCTTTCCACCTCTCCTGAGGGTCAGCCCCTCCCTCAGTAAGAACCACACGTGGACTGTTTGTTGGTGGTGGCCCTGCACGCAGACGTGGGGTGCCGGGCTCCCGCAGGGATGTCCAGCTGAAGCAGGGGCCCCGAGACCGGGGACCCCTCTGCAGGGGAGGGAGGGAAGGAAGCCGCAGCCCTGGAGTGTGCCCCTAGGCGGGGACTGTCAGGAGACAGCTCTGCACAAGTCCCCAGCCAGAGCCATGGGGCCCCGACCAGAGGGGTGCAGGCCCGGAAAGGCTGGTGCCGGGCCGCGGAGAGGCGCCCGCGGTCCGGGAATGGAGGCGCTGTCAGCCCGGACGACGGCGGATTAATCAAGTTGATGTTACCCATCCTGATTAAACAATGAGGCATCCTGGGGTTTCTGCCGTCTGTCCCCATAAGCGCTCATCACAGGGAGTGCAAACGCCGCACAGCTCCCTTGGGAGCAAACTACCTTTTTAATTTTTCCCTCTAAAGATTAATTCCATTGTTATGGAACCTGTATGATAAGCACCGTAAACTCATCATTAGTCATTTTCAAACAATCTGACCTTCCCCACCACACAGCACGTGCTGCTTTCCAAGAGGTCTTTCTGGGATCTGGAGACGGCCACGCAAGTTCGGGAAGAGGGAGAGCACACGGTGCGGGGTTGGCCTGTAACTTCACAAAGATGAGAAGGGCTGACAGGGCTTCTTGGGCGGGACTTTTCAAATTTTAGCTGCTGAGACGGCAAAACCAAGGGAGAGCCATGGTCCGTCCTGACACTGTGACACCCGCGGGGTGGGGAGGGGGCAGGTGGGCAGGAGAGGCAGCGGGGAACAGGCTGCATTGGGGTCTCATGCCGCCAGCCCGTCCGGCTCCAGAATCTCCCCAGGAGGGTGTGCATGTCAGTGTCCTGGGGCTGTAACAGAGCCCCCGCCCAGGCGGGCTGCTCCACACGCCTGCTCTCCCCCAGGCCTGGAGGTGCAGGCCCGGGATCGGGGTGCAGGCAGGCCCGCGCTCCCTCAGAAGGTGCCGGGGAAGGGGGTCCAGCACACACTCCGTGTCCCCATGGCGTTCCCTGTGGTCTCTGCTGTGTTCTCACCTCCCCTTTTGTAAGGACGCCGTCCTTGGATGAGGACCACCAGCCCCCAGTTGACCTCAACTCAACCAGTTCCATCTGCACGACCTTGTTTCTAAATAAGGTCACAGCCTACACTTCTAGGGGTTAGGGCTTGAACATGGGAATTTTTGGTGGGGCATTTTCAACCCACACAGCTGACTTGGAAGATGTGACCAGTGAAGTGACTGACAAGGTCCAGAGGGACATGGGCTGTCTCCTGGTGGTGGCCAGAGCTGGGACTGGTCTCTGAAGCAGACCAGGCCAGTCCCAAAGGTTGGAGCCTTTCCAGAGCCCTTTTCTCTTCCAAAACTCGACTCTGCCTCAGAACGAGACCATGCAGAGAAGCCCCTGGGCTGTGTCAGAGTCATGGGACGCGATGCCGGCTGCAACCAAGGCCGGAGAAATGGCCAGTTCCGGGGTGGGGCCTCTGCGGACCAAGGCGCAGAACCCGCGAGCTCTTTCTAGCCTCTGTGCCTCCAACCCAGTGGGCCTCCTCTCGTTTGGAGCCGTTGTATGACAGGAGACCTCCTCCACTCGGAGATCCGACGTCCTCGGTGTGTGCTCGTGGGCCCTTCTCTGCCCCGCTCCTCCCTGGAAGCTGGGAATGTTTCCAGAGCTTGGGATTTTCCCGCGGTGTCAACCACCGTGAAACCAGGAAGCGGCTGCTGGCCCAGGGACGTCCCTGCCAAGTAAAAACTCCTAGCGGTCAGAGTTCGGAGTCTGAGAACTCACATTCTCACTGTGCGGAGGGGAGTCTCTACGTGTCGTGGCATTTCAGAATTCTTACACGAGAAACCTCTTTCCCCCATGGATGGAAGAGACGTCACACGGACGGTCAGCTTTTTGACCATGGTCGAATACCTCCAAGCACACACGAGGGTGCTCCGTGCTCTGGCCGCCGCCGCTCTCCGTCCAGACTGATTCTGCTTCTCTTACACCCATTTCCAGGAGCTCCCTGCCCTCCTCACGAGACTCAGGAGACTTCCCAAGCAGGTGTCGTCATGCCCACGTCCGAACCCCTGCCCCTCGCCTGCCTTCTGCTTAGAAAGCTCTTCCCGGGGCTCCTTGCCAGTCCCTGGGATGCCTTCAGGGCTTAAGAGAAAGGCTATTCTTCTTAGTAAATAAAGAGCTTCTATAAACCAATAACCAAAATACCAGGAGAAATGGGCCAAATTTTGGCCCAATTCAGAGAAGAGGAAAAGCACCGGAGAAGGAAGCGGGGGAGGAGGCGGGGAGCAGGACAGGTAGGGGAGGAGCGGGGCGAGGCGAAGGGAAGGGCGGAGGAGGGCCAGCCGGAGGCAGCCACGCACTTAACATTCAGCAGTTGAACAAACACTAAGGGGAGGTGCGTTTGCCCCTGTCCGCACGGCCCTCAGCAGGCGCTCGGGGCAGCGGGCACGACGCGGTTCTGCTGACAAGGACCTAGGTCGCGCGTCTGCGGGGACCGTCCAGTGCCGCGCTGGGAACACCCAGACCGGACCGCGCACCCACCAGCGCGACCATCCCGAGAACTCGTCGGGAGGAAGGAGGGCTGTGCCGCCGAGGACAGCCGAGGAGCCCCTCACGGAGACTCCATCCACAGACCCGACACCGGCCCGGGAGACGCGAGACCGTTCTGCACACGGCCTCCGACAGACCCGTCTGCAGCCGCCCGGACCCTGCAGGAGAGACGGGCTTGTTGACGCGGGGAAGTCCTCACGCTCTCAGGAGGCAAGGGCCGAGGGTGGC
The DNA here is from genome assembly GCF_022355385.1 of Mustela nigripes. NCBI lineage: Eukaryota > Metazoa > Chordata > Mammalia > Carnivora > Mustelidae > Mustela > Mustela nigripes. The sequence goes on along the minus strand of NC_081571.1, from coordinate 83,385,403 downwards.
ACCACGGACGCCACGACCGTGTTTCTCCGTCTGCGCGTAGACACGTGCCCACGCTGAGCGCGGTGCCCAGCACCTACGGAGCCGCTTGTCACGGACGACACACAGAGCACGGCAGGGCAGGGAGCGGGTGCGGCAGAGGGACGTTCTGAGAAGACCCTGCCGACGCGCCCCCAGTTTTCTCTCTGGGTGAGTCTGTTCTTTTCTTCTCTCTCTCTCTCTCTTTTTTTTTTTACAGTTTCCGTGTTCTGATCCACGATAGCCACGCCCACGCTCGGTCCACGCAGTAGTAACAGGTATCGAATGAACACACAAGGTGGAGTCCGCCCTTTCCTTCAAATCCACCTGAAGTCGCAGTCGGGTTGCGGACACTGTCTCCAGTCCGCACAGCCTGCTGGCCTTCCCGGCCGTGAATGTGCACGTTTGCTTCCCCTACGGAACGAGTCTTCTGGAACTCCAGGTAGGAGCCCTAGCTGCCGCCTTGAGGTCAGGGGTCCTGGTCGGGCGAGCGAGGGCTGTGTTCGTGGCACCCGGTGCCTGCGGCTTATCTGTGGACGGTGTGCGGTCAGTCCGTGGAAATCGCTGACCCCAGCCGAGCGCCTGGGTGGCTGAGGCAGATGCAGGGTGACCAGGAGACACACACAGTCCAGTCTGGCTCGGCGAAGAGGAAGCCTTTAGGAATCCGCCACGCAGCCCAGGGTAGGCCCAGGAGCTCCTCGGGCAGAAACCCCGCGCAGTCACGGGGTGAGACTTCCCTCCTGTCCCTGCAGGGAGGGGCTACGGCAGACAAAACCCGTCTCCGGACACAGACGCTGAAAAACCTAGTGACCAACTTCCTCTTACTGCTTCTTTTAAACCTACAGGAAGCTTGGTAGAGCTTTTTTTTTCCTTCTCATAAAATAAATTACGAATACATAAGCCCAACTGGCTTGTCTTCCATAAAGGACAACAGTGTCCTGGCTGCAACCAAACTTGCCCACCAAAGCCACGGAGCCGCATCTCAGGGAATCCTTGGGACAGAGCAAACCCTCGGGAAGCCAGCGAAAAGCTGGAGCTACCTGAAGTCCAGCCCCACACGTGCGCCAACCAGCGCGGCAGCCACAACCACCGGCTCGGAGACCCCACCTGCCGGCGGCGCGAGCTTAGAGGATGCCTCTGCCTTTCCTCGAGCGGTGCCTCTTAACCACTGTTCACGGGGTTTTATTCGAGGGAAATTCACGTAACGGAACACGCGGCATCTTCAAAGGAACATGTCAATGCAACGGCGTGCCTGGCGTTCACAACGTCGCGCCACTAATGACCCCGTCAAATCCCAGAACCCCAAAAGGAAACCCAGTACCCATGAAGGAGATTCTGCTCATTCCGCTCCCCGGTCCTGGCCACCGCGGGTGCTTGGCATCTCTGGGGCTCGGGCTGTTCTGGTCCTTTCTCACAATGGGCTCAGACGGTGGCATCCATGCCTACGCGCTCCCGCGGTGCAGTGTCCTCCAAGTTCCTCTATGTCGTAACATGCGTCAGTGTTCCATCCTTTATGTTCGAGTAATGGCCATCGGATGGACAGACCAGCTGGGGACTGCGGCCGGCGGTGACCCTTAGCCTCGCTGCCGCCACTGTGGTGCCCCCACCGTGCTGACCCAGGGTCTCCCGTGGCCAGCCTGCCACCCACTCTTGGCCCAAGGCCCTCTTCCTCCACATCCATCGAAACGACCTGGGGTCTGGAGGCTGTTGCCTCTCGGAACTGGTGACAGTCACCCCTTTGGCCCACTTGTCGGAATTCATTCTCCACGTATACCTGGGCCCCAAGAGGGTTAGTGCAGCCGTCTGGGGGCAGCGAAGGTCAGGAGATGGCCACGGCAGTTAGCCAATTCTACCTGCTGCCCTTCCACAGGCGGCGCGACGGGCCTCTGTGCCCACCCCCTGGCCGGGGAGACGGGGCGAGCCAGAGCATGGGCCGAGGGGCCGACAGGCCGTCAGGATGCAGGCCCGGAACTGCCCAGGGTGCGGGCTGTGTGGAAAGTGCTGGAAAATCTTCCATGGGGCAGGCTTGTGGGCCCTGCAGGGTTCACCTCTGCTGTGGGTGAGATGACACTGCAGTGACCTCCAGAGCATGGGCCAGGAGCGGTCTTCACCTGCAGACGCACAGACTTGGACGCAGAAGTCGAAAGCGCGGGCTGTGCTGTGGAGTGGCCCACGTGGCCCCGCCGGGGAGACCCACCCGGGCTGCGGTAGGACAGGCCTGTAGGAAGCAGAACTGCCCTCCCGGGGGCTTTTTGTTCGGGTCGAATCTAACTGTTTCTCTTCAAGCCGTGCTCGTCTGCCGACTCGGTCAGTTACCAAAGACGAGACAAACCTTCGCCCCACGTCAGCTGTACCGTCTGCTCCCGCATCCAGTGCTGGGCACCGGCCACAGGGCCACCCGCAGGCCCACAAGACCCAGGGCCCAGAAGCGGGCAGGCGACCCTGGGGACAGGCCAGGCCACCCAGAGCTGGGCAAGGGGCACCCCTTCACCAGGAGGGGGCCTGCCGCTCCTGTGCCCGCGTCTGCCACGCTGTCCCTCCCCAGCCCACGCTCCTCCCTCTGCCGCACCCACCGTCAGGCTCCAGCGACGCTGGGCACGTGGTGGCCCTCGGCCTCTCGGTCACCCAGGACAAACCCGCTGGCGCCCGTCCCCTTAACACCACTCAGGGCTGACCCGTCTCCGGGGGCCCAGACCTCCTCCATGCACACGAGGCCAGAACCACTTCAGGGGTTCCCCTTCATGCACGCAGGGTCCTCACCCAGGAGCGGACAGCGTCTCCTCCCTCCGCGCCCCTGCCCCGCACAGCCGCAGGACCCTCTGCTCCCGCAGTCACGGAATCCGTGCGCACCCTGCTGACTCCCCAGGCTGTCCCTGCCTCTCCCCCACCTGGCCTCTCCGGAGCCGCTGCCCCCCGCTCCTGCAGGCAGCTCACCACGGGAGTCGCGGGAACCCGGGACGGCCCTCCGTGGCCAGCACGACCCGGCCAAGAGTGCAGGAGCCCCGGCAGCAGGCACGACGTGCTCCTGCGTCCCAGCCTGCATGATGCTTGCCTCCTCGGGGCCCCAGACGGACGGACGGACTTTGCTCAGAGGCTCATGGGGGTGAATGTGGTGTGGGGCGGACGCCGGCGGACGCTCAAGCGCCAGCCGTCACAGCGAGTGTCCCCGTCAGGAAACGCCAGGCACGGTCTACGTGCGCGTGTCTGTCCACCTCCAGGCTTCATCTCCCCGGCCCACTCCTCTGGTCGGTGTCCGTGTGGCCACCGGTTCACACCTGGCTACCCCCAGCTAAGAAACCAGGCCCCTTTCCCGCACATCCCCTCACACCAGCATTCGCGGGGGGAAACGCTGGAACTCTGTTAAGCAGTGGACACTGCAGGGTCTCGTGCATCCCGGCCGGGGTCTCGCTTCTCCCCGAGGGAGGAAATGTGGGGAGGGGGGAGGGCGGGTCGTGCGTGTCCCGCGTGCCGTCGTCCGTCTTTCACCATCACTGGAGCCCTTCAGTGCTGCTGGAAGGACAGTCAAATGTCCGTAGCAAAATCTGGAGAGGCCAGGTCTCTGCCGCGGACTGCTGCTGGAACCCGGTCCCGGGAAGGAGCCGCGGCCCACCCCTGGCACCGTGATGGGCCGGGGGGGTGTCCCAGCAGAGACCCCACTCGGTGACGTCCACCCTGAAGGCGCTGTAGTGACAGTCTGATCTCATTACAGGTCCATGAACCACAGTCCGCGTGCACGGAGGGGACCAGGAGAGGATGACAGGACTCTGCTGGCCATTCCTGAGGGGCAAGGGCTCACCCTCCAGATCCGATCACTGGAAAGCCAGCCGACTCCAAAGCCACGACTCAGAGGGAAAAGGGAGATGAGGGTCAACCTCCGTTTTATAACCTGGTGTGGACTAGCTCCAGTTTTAAATCATTATTATTAAACGTTCTGCCTTTCGGAAGTTTTCACTGAGCTGATTGGCTCTTGTTACATAATCCGTGTAACTGATAGATTCCAGAAACTCTGAACGGAACAGCAGAAAAACAAATGTGCCTTGGATTGCAGATCCGCGGCAGCCCTGCTGCACACCCCCGTGCCTTCCTACAGGAACTGAAAACCCGCTGCACAAAGACAGGCGCTCCCTGACAGCTCGATTCCGGGAGACAGAATAAAGCGGTGCTGGGAGGGGGCGGGTCGCATTCAGTCCCTCCAGGGCCTGCTGCTGGGGTGGCCCTGAGGCCGTGGTGCCTGCGGAGAGCTGGGTCCTAAATCCTTCATGAAACACATTACGTTTGGGGGGAACGGCTGGAAATGGGGACTGGTGCGCTTTGCCTGCGCGCCTGGGTCTTTCCTGTCCAACAGGCAGCTATGGTGGGCGTGTGTTCGCTGGTCTGCGTTTACGCCTTGGTGGCGCTCTGAAGTTCCGCCTGCGGGTGGAGAGTAGACAATATTCCAGAACCACGCCGCCAGGTCCCTCAACAGAACTTAGTAACCATTCAGGGCAGAAAATGTACGTGACAGAAAGCAAGGCAGGTGCCAGGCCCGACTCCCAGCACACACAAGCTTTCCTCCCGAAGGGCGAAGGGCAGGCCGCGAATCACCGGGGCCCTGCTCCCCGGCTCTGGGTCTCTGGTGCAGTTCCCACTGCCGTGGTGCCCGAGGTAGCCAAGTGCAAACCAACAGGTGTGGCTGTGTTCCCGCCAAACTTCCCCGAGGGCCACTGACATGCGAATTTTGTGTCATTTTCATGTGCCGCCAACGCCATTCTTCTTTTAATTTGCTTTCCAGCCATTTAAAACTGTAAACACCTTAGCTCACCAGCCACACGAAAATGGGAGTAGTCCCCAGGCGGTGGGAGGCCGAACTCTACTCAAACAGCCTCAAGGATGCTGGGCCTCACAGCCGCAAACCCGGACCCTGTGCTTAGAAAAAACAAAAACACAGAGGTGGATTTTCTCCTCTCAAGATTTCATCTAACCTAAAGTGTCTTCACGGTTGATGAGCGTTGGAGCACGGATCTCCCAGGGCATCTGGCTGCCTAGTCGAGGGTTTTAAGATCATGTTTTCTGGCACTTAAAGAGATTCCCGTCCATTCCACAGAACTCAGGCCGAGATGACCAAAGCAGAGAAGAGGGTAACGGGCCGCGCATCTTTGGGGAAGAGCTTATTTCTGCTCACGTCAACATCCTGCTTTTCTACTCAAACCCCACGGTCCAGAGACCCCCCGGGCATCCAGGGTCCACGCACGCCCCACGTCCAAGCCCCCGGACTTCAGAAACGCTCTCTCGTAGGCAGAACACGGACCAGAATCGAGCCAGATGGCTGCACGGGTCTCTGACGACACAGATGTCCCATAGTCCAAGAGAAATACTTAGAGTGCTGAACAAGAAGAATTCTTCCCGGGGCTTCTGCCGGGCAGAGGTGAAACAATGAGGGGCAGGAGGCTCCGACAGACCATTTAATCGAGGACGAGGAATTTTTTTTCTTGGTGTTGCTAATGGACAGAGGTCGGACACGCTGGTGGTGATGGAAACGAGAAAGAGACAAAGCAGATGAAAGTAATGTGTTTGGAGTGCCCTTATCTGGCCCCGAAATAAGGCAGACACGTCCCGCTCTCGGGCGCGCACAGCTGCGTCCCTGAATGGTCCCCCCGTTGGACGGGGGCCGTGTTTTCTGTATTTTTCTTTCAACTGTGGGTGCAGATCAATGCTTTGCCGCTGGAAGTTTAGGTTTGTGCGGCTACGCCACCTCCGTGTTTTATCTTCAAGGTATCGGACTGTCAGCGAAATTGAATAATAATAAAATGGCCTCCTTGTGGCACAGCTCTTCCCACAAACAGAAAATACACATCCTGATTATTAAGTCAACTTCCTTCGGGTGACTTTGGTGGCCTGGAGCATCCTCGGGGCTCGCGTTTGGTATTTTTACAGGAAACATCAAAGACATCGGACAATCCTCTTGACACCCCTCCAGAGGAGACAGGCGCCCGCGGAGGTCCGGAGCCAGAAAGAGAAGTGCTTTACGCTCTCAGCTCCTCACGGGCCGCTCAGGGTGCCGCGCCGCCTCCCCAAAGCCCCGAAGCCACCAGGCTGTCCTCCCAGGACAGGAGTCACCAAGCAGGGGTTCTGGGGAGCACGCGGAATGAAGGTGGGGGCAAGGCCGCTGCCGAAGAAACTGCTGCCACCATGGACACCAGGTGACTTGGTCTGTATCTTTAAAGTATGAAAATGCTTTAGACACAGAGGGGCTTACGTGGCTGGGCGGCGCAGGAGCCGCCGGCTGTGGCTGGTGCCGGCCCATCCTCTGACCCGACGCAACACGCATCATGGCGTCTCCTATACCTGCTCCCATCTACCCCCTTTGGGCACATATTTGACTTTTCTGTCCCATGGGTGCTGACTACTTTTCTGGAATCCAGGCATGAGCGCACGAGGGCCCTCAAGCCATCTCTGGCCCCCTGTCTGCGTTGTAAATAAAGTTTTATTATACACCACTGTGCCCATTCACTGGCTTACAGGCTGTGGCTGCCTTTGAGCCACACGGTCGAGATGACTAGCTGTGACAGACACCGATGGCTGGCAAAGCTCAGAGTCCTTGCTATCTAGGCCTTACAGAACAAGTCCTCCGACCCAGAAGGAGACGAGCCCTGAGTACCAAAGCGGCAAACGGGCAGAGCAGACCCACTGGCTGGGACTCCCGCTACGCGCCCCGCAGCTGTGCGGTGGCCAGAGCCTCGCTCGTTGACCCTGGGCTCCCCGCGTACCTCGCGGCTGCTCCACTACTCAGCGTCGTTGCCACCACCTGCTAAAGCCTCAGCGACGGACGCCGAGAAACCACGGCAGCGTCCAGCGGCACCTGCGTTCTTCTGGCCCTGATGGTCTCCCGCTGGCTCCGCCCCCTGCTCCTCCCGCTGGCTCCGCCCCCTGCCCCTCCCGCTGGCTCCGCCCCCTGCCCCTCCTCCCCCCTGTCTCCCTTGATCTCACACCTTCTGCGCTTCGGCCCTGGCCCCGGGACCGTGTCCTCCTGGCATTTTCTCGCTCCGCTCCATGACCCCCTTCCCTGCCCGCCCCTCCTCTCGGATCGTCCGGCTCCTGCATTTCACGGAGGCTGCCCTGCCCGCTTGGCCGTGTCTCGGGTGGGCCCTCAGCACCTTCTTTCTCTGAGGACCTGCTCCCCAGTTTACCGTCCTTCCCTCTAAGAGCCCGGCCTGGAGAAATGGGAGCCTAGAGCCACAGATCAGAGGCAGACCGGCGCCTGGGGGCCGTGTTCAGGGGCGCCAGCTGGCGTGTCTTCCGCAGTCCGCGGGCATAGAGGTGATGAGCTTCTAATCCTAGTTCCCAGAGCGGGAAACTGAGGCTCTCTAAAGCCGGGCTGTGGGAGGGAGACGGCGTGAGGGCGTGGGCACAGCCCTCTACAACGTGGGTTTGCAGGCACCCCCAGGTTTTGGAAGCCCAGAAGACCCGAGGGCAGAACGGTGATGCTCCAGGTGGGGACACCTCGCAGTGCTGAAGGGGCCTAGTCACCTCCGGCAAACAGGCACTGGGTTGTTAGAGAAACACAGAACGGCCTGAAGGTTCCAAGCGGCGGGCTCTTCGCTCGGAGCTCACAGAAGGATTTACTGCAAAAAACCAAGTGCAAGGGCCTGGCCGACCAGCGCGCCGGCCCACTGTCCGGGGGGGAGTGTGACTCCCTCTCGGGACACGATTATTGTCTCTGATTTAAACCCATCACCCAACCAGTGAGAAAGGGACCTTGTTCATCACCGGGTCCCTGGAGGCTTATAATTGCCTGATATTTGACTCCCTGATGACAGTGTTTATCTTTTAAAGACCCAGACAAACACACACAGGTGTAACAGCGCCGGCACACGTGGCTTTCTTATCTCCGTCCTGTAGGAAACACTATAAAAGGACTCCGCGGAACCTAGCCTGGGTGTTGTGCGGCTGATAAACATTTGTTGCTCTTTTTACCCAGAGGTGACCACGCTCTAGGAGTGGATTAGCGGCCCCCACGAGTCAATGTGGGGTTATCTTTATTTACGAGGTTTGTTAACTCTCGGGGATTCTAGAAGATTAAAGGTGCCTTAGAGGGCACGCACGCAGGATTTCAAAACCCCAAGTCAGACATATGTTAGTGGAGAGAACATTCCGTAAATGACGGCACGGTTTTCCTTCCACCCGAGTCACAGGAGCGAAGGGACTGATCCCTAAACCCCCACGCCACGCCCAGGTTTGACCCACGCGATGTCTGTGGATTCACCCACGTCATCTCATTGAATCCTCGCAAACTGAGGTGAAGGAGGCAGGACCCCATTTCACAGATGCGGAGCCTTGAGCTTGAAGAGAGGAGCTCCTGGCTTCTACCGCCCCGTGTCCCCCAGCCCGGAAACGGTGAAGCTGGTCGTCTCCTGCATGATTGCTTTTACACCATGTCTCACTTCGGACGTGTGGCTCCTGAGGATAGAAACGTCTTTGGGGAAAAGTGCAAACCACTTTTGCAAGGAACACACTCCTCCTGTCACACACGGAATGACGCCTCCGGGAGCTTTCTTCGCTCATCAGGTAAATGTTCTAACTCAGTAATACGGATAATTAAAATGACGTCTCTCCATGAAGACAATCATTTTTTTTAAACTTTTAAATTTATTTTAACTTTGTAAGAGGTGTTAAAGCTTTGGGTTATTTTTGAAATTTGTGATCAATATATTTTACTTGGAATCCAATAATTTTCTCTAATTCCGCTGACCACTTGTAAAGGAGCTTCACTTAATTAGCAAAGATCTGGGTCCGTGCTGATACCGGAACCCACGGACAGGGTCCTGACGGGATCCCACCCCGTCATGCGAGACAAAGGTTTCTAAATACTGTTGTCTGTCCTGAGCTCATGGACACTGAGCAAGGGAGGGGGACGGGTTTTAAAGGACGTCCCGAGCGAAAACACTGGCAGGATCTAGAAGGACCATGAACTCAGTGAGAGCCAGCCTCCTGGCAGGACGGGGGGCGTCATCCTCTCGGGCGTCTGGGGACACACAGTTCTGGCAACCGTGTGTCTGGCACGGCTGTGAGGAAGGCGTCCCCCGGCAAACGGCCTCCTATCCCAGGAATGGGGCCGGAGCTCCTCCCTCGGGGCCAGCTCGCTACAGGGGACATTGAATCCTTACAACTCTCAAGGCAGGTCGTTTTGTCCTTGTTCTGCAGACAAAGACCCTGAAGCACAAAGGCACTGAGAAACCAGCCTGAGACGCTGCGGTGGGTCAGTGTGGACTCCGGATTGTACGTCAGACCCGCCCGGCCTCACACAGGCCCAGAGGGCTGAGTCCGCGCTGCATGTGAAGTCTTCGGCGGCAGGGACGCATCGGCAGCCCCGTGGGAGACTGTCTAAATGCGCCCCTACTGTGTGCTGGGGGTCGCGCATTCTCTGTGACCCACGGGAAGCTGGTACCACTGCCCGCGCTCTATTTTCTGCGGCTTCCGGCCTGTACCGTGTTTAAAGCACAAGATACTTCTCTGGGAGCCCAACAGTTGCTCGAATTTAGAGCAAAAGAGAAAGTCGTGGACCACTCCGACTCCATCTGTATTTAATTCATATAAAGAAAGCTTTCCCGGACACAGGAGGCATGAAATTATTTGGACAAAACTCCTATTTGCCACATTTTTAAATGGAGGAAGTGGACTCGCAGAGTGAGAGTGGACTCCCCAACGTCGAGCGTCCCACCTGGGAGAACCGGGCTGAGTCCCCGGTCAGCATCCCACAAATCCATCACCTCAATGATCAACTTTAGTGTCCAGCCCCTGACTCGGCCTCTAGACAACCTGCATTCAGACCCCTTCCCGCCAGCCGTAGCACTGATGAGGCATCCCAGCCCCGGGCATGATCGGCCTGTGGGCTGCCTGTGAGGAGCTGGGAAGTCTCCACCAGCCCGGCCTCAGGCGATTGTCACCTTCCAGCCTCCCTGAGAGAAGCATGAGTAGCAAAAAAGTTGTACAGAAAGACCACCGTGAACTGGCCAGTGAGGGCGATGGTGCTGAACGGGTTCTGCTGCTGTGGTCAACCCCAAGCTGTGTTTCCACCGAGCAGAAGCCTGGTCATCTGTGTTCCTCCTCCCCAGAAAAATCACTAAAAGGAGATATTTTATTCTGATAAGCTAATTTAAACAGATAATAGCCTTGTATGTACCATATCGTGAGTTAGATTTAATAGGTCTTTAAATCGGAAACTGAAAGTACAAAGCCCTAAATCTAATTATTTTCCTCTCCATCCCCCATATTTTAATATGAGACGCTTTAACGTGCCAACAATACAAAACATCAATGGAAATGATGTCTAATGGGGATAGAGAATATATCAAATAAAAGAATGCTACTTAATAGGCTAATATCACACATTAAGCTCAAAAAACAGAAACCCGATCTGAAGTCTAGGCTGAACACATCCATTTGTCTAATTCTCTTGCTTTAAAAATTAAGCATTATTTAAATGTCTCCTAATGGTGCAATTGTTCATCCTCCAAGAAATAAAAAAAATCAGCAGCATTTCACACATTCCGAAGGTAAAATAGATAGCAGTCCGAAAACACAGCATCGATAGAACCTGCATCTGCTGTTTACACAGAGCTGCTCTCAGGCAAACACAAGCTGCTCTGGGACGCCAGCGACGGACGCAGCATCCTCCTCCCTTAACATTAGAAACACCGAGCGCAGAGCCATTATTCGCTGACAACAATGCTCTTCTAAATAACAGGTTTCCTTGTGGGATCGTCTAAGTGATGAGACCAACGGCACCAGCTTTGGCTCTGCTGGGTGGGGGAGTTACCAGGTAGGAAATGGGCTACTTTCCTCTTCTTGCAGGTAAAAATCCAAGCCAGACAAAAATTCATAAAAAACAACCCATAGCTCTCAGGTTATGGTCTCCTGTGTGTGCACCACATACTCCAAGCAGAGATGAGTTCCCCAGTCCACTGCAATGTGCAACATCAGGGTTCTGTGTTTTTCATTAAAAAAATACATTTGGAGGGACGCCTGAGTGGCTCAGTTGGTTAAGCAGCTGCCTTGGGCTCAGGTCATGATCCCAGCGTCCTGGGATCAAGTCCCACATTGGGCTCCTTGCTCGGCAGGGAGCCTGCTTCTCCCTCTGCTTCTGCCCGTCACTCTGTCTGCCTGTGCTCTCTCTCGCTCCTCTCTCTCTGACAAATAAATAAAATCTTTAAAAAAAAAATACATTTGGAACATGTGCAATATCTAATATTTTTTTGTTTGTTTAGATTTTACTTCTTTATTAGACAGAGAGAGAAAGAGAGAGAGAGAGCAAGCACAGGCAGGCAGAGAAGGGGGGGAAGCAGGCTCCCTGCCGAGCAAGGACTGCGATCCAGAACTCATCCCAGGACGGCGGGTCTATGACCTGAGCTGAAGGCAGCCGCTTACCCGACGGAGCCCCCAGACGTCCCATTGCAAGCTTTCTTTCATAAGGACCTATTAGGGCCTTGATGGCATGATTTACATCTCCTTCCCAGCTTAGTGGGAAAAAAAATGTATTTTTGAAATAAGGTATTTGAAAGTCCTTTATAAATATCACCTGCTAGCGAGGATTCTAAGTCCTAGAAGGAAAGAAGCTTGCCAATATCACACTGCTGCTCCCGGCACTAAGACACCGAGAGGATCTGGGGATTCTTCTATTCCCCATAGGTATGTTCAAACCAGCGGTGTAAGAGAGCTCTCACCCTCAAAGCAGTGATTCTTCCTAGCTAGTACCGTCTTAACTTGCTGAGGGAGCAGGAGGCCGGCTGAGGACACAGCAGGAGCTGGCGCCTTGCACCCCCTCTTCTCCCGCTCCCCTCCATATGTGGAGCGTTCCTCAGGCAGCCCTGACCGCCATAAAACGATAAATAGTTAACTTGCAGGGATCACAATCCTGCAGAACAGGAATCTCCCTTGCCCTACAAGATGTCCTAGCGACCTAAACAGGGAGGTTACCTTATCAATAGCACAAATTTCCAGAGGCAAATAACTCTCGGTTCCTGAAGCCCTCGTGTCTCCCTCCCACCATAAACTGGAGGAGACTGGGGTAGAAGGGAATGTAAGTGATAGCCGGATCATAATGTCCCACCAAGAATCTCCCAACTATCTTGATGTTAATGCCTGACCTAAAGACGACATTGATCAGGCCATCAGGGCAAAGACTCTCCCCCCCCCCCCCCGCACCTTGTAGACCGTCCCTAGCATGTGAGAACTCTGTCGAAATCTCCCATTCCTTCACCACTTCCCCCAACCGTGGGGTATATAACATGCCCACCTTCACAACCCGGGGCAGCAGCTCTTCCTGCCCACGGGTCCTGTCCCCATGCTTTAATAAACCACCATTTTGCACCAACGACATATTAAGAATTCTTTCTTTAGTCGTCGGCTCCGAACCTCCTCACCCCACCGAACCTGACTTAGGTTCTGGGACTTCATCAAGCTGACACTGATGAAGATCACAGAGGATCCCACAATTTACTTGCTAGAAGAACACAAACTCTTTTAAAAACTTCACTTCACCCAAGTAGGGACCATATGGGAATAGATTTTCAGCTTCCTTTAGTTATCTGGGCATTCACTCGCTTCTTTTGTAACAAACTCAGGAAAAGAAATTGACTTTGGAAACATACTTCTAAATATAATAGAGGAACAGGGAGTGAAAACTAGGTTAAGACCAGAAGTATTTCTATATTAATAGTAAAGGTCCAGAAGTTTGAAAACAGAAAGGGAAATAGAAATTGGTAACATTTATCAAAATCATGCCATAAATGTCTTCGGAATCTAATGTATAAAAATAAAGATGAACTTTTGCGTTGCATGCTGTATCCAAAATGGACCCCCTAATACGGGAGAAATGTGAGGGTCATGAAGGTACTGACCCAGATTTTCTCCATGTGTTGTTCCTTTTCCCCTCTACGAGCCTTGTGCTTCCTATTTCATAGTACCTGCCTCCTGATTTTCAAAAATAAAACAATAGTAGTCTTGTTAACCTACAAGAAATTGAATTCGTAATTTAAAACCTCTAGAAAGGAAATCTTCATGCCCACAGGGTTTCACTGGAGAATGTTATAAACACTTAAAGAATTAACACTGAATTTACATAATCCCCCCCAAGAAGATAGCAGAGGAGGGAGTACTTCTCCGCTCACCTGATGAAGCCACATTATGCGGACATCCAAACCAGCCAAAGACAACAGGGAAACACAGACCAATATTACACACGAACTCAAATATAGAATACTAAAAAAAAGAAGAAGAAAAAAGAAAGCAAAAGAAAGAAAAAAGAAAGGAAAGAAAAAAATCTAGCAAACTGAATTCAGCAATGTACAAAAAGATTAATACACCGTGACCAAGTGGGATTTATTCCAAATATGCAAAACTGACTCAATAGTCAAAAATAAATCAATGTCATTCACCATATTAACAGTCTAAGGAAAAAAGTCCTCGGCTTATATCAACTGGACGGAGAAAGCACTTAAAAAAATCCAATACCCGTTTACAAGACAAATTCTGAGCAAGCTAGGAGTAAAGGGGAACCCCCCAGCCCTGATAACGAGCAGCTACAGCTGACATCACACTGATTGCTGAAAACCTGAACGCTTCCTTCTTATGGTTGGGGAAAGGCAAGTATGTCTCGTGTCGCTGCTGGGTCAGCCTAGTGCAAGAAGCTCTCGCCTGTGCAATAGGCAAGAAAAGATAAAAGGAACAGCCTGGAAAGGAAGAAGGAATATGGCCTGTACTCAGAGGGGAAATGACTGTCCAGGAAGAAATCCTAAGGAATCTGCAAAACTTCCAGAATGAAAGAGTGAGTTCAGGAAGGTCACAAGGCATGAGTAAACATACAAAAACCGATTCTATTTCTATAAACTAACAATAAACAAGGGGAAACTCAAATCAGAAATGTACTGCCGCTTGGAATTGCTCCAGAGAAACAAACATGAACAGGATCTCTATGCTGACAGCTACAAAAGGACAATGAAATAAATCCAGAAAGACCTAAGTAACTGGAGAGGCAGACCAAGTCCGCGGGCGGGGAAACTCAACGCAGTGAAGATGTCGGTTCTCCCCAGATAAATCTATAGGTTTAAAGCAATGGCTACCTAATCTCAGAAAAGTGTTGGTTTTTTTTTTTTTAATAAACATATATAGGCTTATTCTAAAATGCATATGAAAAGGAAATTGTCCTAGAATAGCCAAACAATTTTGAAAAAGAAGAATAAAGTGGAAGGAACCAGTCTGCCAGATTTTAAGATGTTACGTATCTACAGAAATCAAGATAGTAGATAGTGTGGTATTGGCAGAGGAAGAGCATCAGTAGAACAGAACAGAGAACACAGAAATAGACACACGCAAACATGCCCAGCTGATGTTCACAGAAGTGTGGATACCATGGAAGAGAGGAAGGACAGTCTTTGTTTCAACAAACGGGATAGTCACAGGCCACACACCCCCCAGAAAAAGAACCTCAACCTACCCTCAAACCTTATATGCAAATTAATCTGAAATGGATTATAAGCTTAAAATAAGATGTAAAACTATAAAGATTTTAGAAAAGAAAAAAAAAAAGAAGATAATCTTAAGGACCTAGAAATACTCAAAGTGTTCTTAGACTTGACCCCAGAAGCAAGGAGAAAACAATAAATCAGAACTCATCAAAATTAAAAATGTCATTGGGATGAAAAGAAATTGGCCTGAGAGAAAATATTTGCAAATCACATATCAGGCAAAGGACTTGATCTAGAATAAATAAAGAACTCTCAAAACTCAACGGTGAAAAGATCAAGTTACTTAGAAAATGGGCCAAAGACTTGAATAGATATTTCTTCAAAGAGGATATACAGATGGCAAATATAAGATGTTTGAATCATAAGCTAGTGGAAAAATGGCAATTAAAGCCACATGGAGCTACTGGTGTACACCTATCAGCATGGTGGGAATGGACCCGGTGACAACGTCCAGCAAAACCTAGATCGCTTACATGTTGTTAGTGAGTGAGAAGATATAACCAGAAGGCCACTCTGGAGGGTCATGGCCAGTTTCTATTAAAACTATAAATGAACTTACCATAAAACCCAACAACTGCCCTCCTGCTCATTGGTTCCAAAGAAACTATGTCGACCAAAAGCCTATCCGTGAACATCCACAGCAGCTTCCTACGCAACAGTCCAAAACTGGAGACAAGGCAGGTCCTTGAACGGATGGACGGCTAAGCAGACCATGGTCTGGCGATGCACAGGTTACCCCACAGCAGAAGAAAGGAGCAAGGATTGGTCTGACTTCAGAAAACTCACGCTGAGTGGTAGAGTCTGACGTCAGGGAGCATGTATGGGAGGATAGGGGAGTCTGTGGCGCCGGGCCAGGAACGCGGCTTGATGGCAGGGTCCCTGGCACCGCTGCAGAGACTCTCTGTGCCCCCAGCAACCAGTCCACGCGGAGCCACGTGGAACCGTGGCCGTCCTGAGTTTGATGCCGCATTCCACTCATGTAACGCTGACGCGCAGGGAGGCTGGCTGTGGGGTGCCAGCTCTCTGTACGTTTCTTTGCAACTTCCTGTAAATCTACAATTATTTGGGAATAAGAGTTTTTGCTTGTTAGATTTTCAAAGAAAAGCTACTTGACTACAGAGCACGAGACAAGAAGGAGCAGGAGGAGGCTCGTATGTTGGGCGCGCCGTACCGTCTAGAAATGTAGAGAGAACCGGAGACCAGTCCCACAAGACCGTTTTCCGCAGGTGACACCGACAGTGAGCCACTGGTGAGCAAGGGACGGGCTTGGGACTCGTCTCCCGCGTGTAAGTGTCAGGAGAACGGAATCCACGTCACTCTGCATGACTTGTCCCCCGAGGCCGCTCCCTCCGGGAGGACGAAGCGGGACAGGCCGGAGTCAGAACCTCGGCAGGGCCACACACTGGTAAAGCTGCCAAGTCAAAATCTGTCCCCGGTCCTGGACAAATGACAGGCTGGACGGAGAAGCTCCGCTTTCCCAGCGACTCAGTCCTCTTCTCTGTGAAGACAGACAGGACTCGGCCGTTATCGACCACCGTGTGCCCAACGGGCCGCGTGTCCTGGGGAGGAACCACCTCATTCGCATCTCGCAATTACCCGGAGGCAGACTCTGTCGCTGTCCCCACTCAGCAGCCACCAAACCATCCAGAGGCACAACAACCGGCCCAGCCTCCAGAGCACAGCAGGGCAGGGGCTCGAGCCCGGGTGACGGGGAGCAGCGTCCCCAACGGGGCTGGGGATCGGCCTGCTTCCCGCCCAGCGGCCCCACACGGGGTCCCCGGCTCACGACAGCCCCACGCGGCGTCCTCTCCCACCCAGACCCGGCCCTGACGGACAGCCCCAGCCCGGTTTCGTAGCGTGACCCTCACTGGCAGGTCCGGGGCTCCCGGAGGCCACGTCATCACAGAAGCCCCCGCACACACCGGCGTGTGTCCCTTCCGTGGCCGCTGCCGCTGCTCGTGTTTTCTGGTCCTGCCTGGAGGGTGGGGGCGGTTGTAAGGACAAGCCGGGTGATCGACTGTGGTCTCGGGACAAACTGAAGGCCTGGGACACAAGAAACCAGGAAAACAAGAGCCGGCGAGAGCGCCAGGGAGAGGCCTCGGGGGGCCGGGCCGGGGCGCTTTCCTCTCAGGCAGCCGCCATCTTGGTCTCCCTCAGCTCCTTCCACAGCCAACGCCTCGCCTGCCGCTGCCCACCTCCCTCCCGAGACGGGCCCGGGCCGCGGCCTGATGCGGAGGCTGTGCCCACACACAGGGGCGCCGCCGGGACCCCCGGCCTCCTGGCCTCCTCCCCCGCCTCCCCATCGGACGTGCACCGGTCGGGCCCACGCTCAGCCCACAGGCCTTGTCACGTCCCGTGGGTGACCCCCAGTGGGGAGGACCAGCCGTCCTTCTAGAGCGTACACGGCGCTTCCCGGGTCCCCACAGGGTTCAGAGTTATCCGCTGCCTCCTTCCCCCAGGCATCGTCATCAGCTTTGTGGGGCCAGGATGAAGCGGGTCGAGTGAGTCCCGCACTGTCTCTGGAGTCTCCCGCCTCTCCTAGTGGCCTCGTCCTGGAACCTCTACGGTCCTGTCCTTCCCTTGGGAGACTCGTTGGCCAGGAAGGCAGCGGGTGACTCAGCCAGCACCGAACACAGTCGCCCACCAAGGACCTGGGATAAGAGGTCCCGTCGACACCGTTCACAAGCCGGACACTCGAGCAGGAGTGGGCAGAAGGCATCCTCTGGACACTCGAGCAGGAGCGGGCAGAAGGCATCCTCTGGCGAGCCGGGAGTCTCCCTCCCACTACTACGCCGCTCCCCAGAAACATCCTGGGTTCGCGTCTCATACGGCTCGGAGCCGGCCAGGATGGTGGCCCACGGGCTCACCGCCCACCATGTTGTTTTCCCAAAACCATTTCTGCAAAGACCTGTTTGGGGCCACGTTGGTTTGGGTGTAAGAAAGACAGTGGTAGGCGCAAGCTGCATAAGAAGGGCAGCCAGGGCTTCGAAGAGCGAGTGCCACAAAAGTGACCCCAGTGACCATGGGGGGCCCTGCTGGGTCCGTCCAGGGAGATGCTTCCGTCAGCTTCAAAGGGAGCTGGGCTGAGCCCTGGGACACAGGGGAGAGGAGAGACGGGCGCACAGAAGGGAACGAGCACACTGTGGACACGGCTGAGCTTTGACCGCCCCTCCCCGTGCACACCCGGGGGGCTGGGGGCTCTCCCTGCACTGGCGACGCCACCCCATGCCAGGGAGCCAGGCGTCGGCACCAAAGGGTCATGCACGGGCACTCGGATGGCCGTGCCCGGGGGGCGGAGGGCGAAGCACAAAACGAGGGGGAGGAGAAGCGGACGCCCCCAGGCCGTGGGGGACCGAGCAGCAAAGTGCCCGCCCGCCTCCCAGCTCCCCCGCCCCAGCGCCCTCACCCCTCCTTGGGGACTCGGACTTCATCCAAAAGTTCTGGAGCAGGGGAAGAGGGAGGCGGGTCACACCAGCAGAGCAGTAGGTGACCAGGAGAGGCTCGGACAGGACCGAGACTACCTCCTGGCCTCCCTGGGCCCTTCCTCCATGTGCCGGCTCGCCCAGGGCGGCGTTCAGGGGCTCCTTCCTCGCGCTCTCTGCCCCCAGCGTGGGCCTTCCTTCGGGTTCAATATTTACCAGAGAACTGCGGAATGAAAAGAGATCCCACGGCTGTGGCAGACAGCATAATTATAAGGGTCAACTTGATGAGACATATAATCTTCAGAGACCTGCAGGTTTGCCTCGTGAAATATTTACAGGCGTCACTGTTGGACACCCGGAGCCGGCGAGGTAAACGATGCTGCCACCTCACTTTCCAGTGAGAAGGGACACATCTCCCGCATGCCACGCGTGGAGACGCCGCCCGGGGCCCCGCCGACCAGCCACGCTAAGTATCGCCAAGAAGGCACGCCGCGCTGCCCCACGGAGCCCCCGTCCTCTTACGAACTCGTAAGGAAGCTTCCTTCCTTCAGTTAGACGCCAGAGGACACAAACGGACGCTCGCTCTTGGACACGTTCCGCGCCACGATCGCTGCGGTCGCCCACCGCCGCCGGCATCCCCACATGCTGCCGCGTTCCCCACGGCACGAGCCTGTTTGGGTGGTGGCCACGACCAAGCGTTTGACAGTAACAACACGAGACGAGGGGCAGAAAGTCACCGTCTGACGGCTTTGCGGCGCTACCTCTAACACGAGAGTTTTCCTGGTCATTCTTCCGCAGACATCCTGCGGCTCTGGGGATGTTGTTGTGCAAATTGTGTCTACCTGGGAGCACAGGGCACTTGGAGACCTCGGGGAATCATCTAGCACAAGCTCTGGGTCCTGAAAGCGGCAGGGGGTGTGGCCCCACGCTGGGGGGCACGGCCGGGGCAGAGCCCAGGGCCCCCAGAGCACCTGCCCCTGTCCTGGGCCACGGGGTCTGGCCCCCGTCCTACTCCAGCCCCGAGCAGCTCACCGCCTTCCTCCATGAACGGACCCTGGGGACGGCTCGTGGCTTCCTAGACAAACCAGAAGCTCCCGTCGGTGCGACGGTCTCAGAGCCGGCGGCTGCTGAGTGTTAGCAAAACACCCACTTCGTCTCTGACACAAACATCGGACGGTGAGGAAGACCCAGTGTCTTCATCTCACGACCTCGACAGACCAGCCCCGGCCGACAAATTCTCTCCCTGCAGAAGAGAAACGCGAGAGGCTAACTTCCACGTTGGGACTTTTTTCCAGCTGATGTTCTTTCTTTCTTTTCTGTGACTCGACACCCTCCGGAGGCTCCTTTGGCCCTTGGGGGCTGGTGAAAACCGATGATTGCATCTGACTTACAAAATCAGGGAAGCCTCGACACACAGTGACATTGTGAACAGCTCACGGTAAACACAGCCTCGGATGCCAGAGGTCCCGGGTCCCTCCACAGGTACAGGTGGCAAAAGCTACACGCGCTTTTTGGCTGTTGGTTGCAGCCCAGGACTACTTGTCACCGTCATTCTGGGCTCGTCACCTCCCCCCCTGAGCTCGGACACCAGCAGGTGAGAGGGAGCTGCCTTACCATGGCCTCCTGGCCACCGCTCCTTCCCATGGAACAGGCCCCCACTTGACCGGTTTGCAAAGACACAGAAATGGGAAGCGCCTGAGCCACCCAGAAGTGCACATCTGGATTAGGAAACAAGGCGTCACTCGGTCACTTTAAACGTTCCTTTTAGCTGCAGAGGAGCATTTCACTCTAATGAGACCATGAACCGCGTCTCTGTGTCCACTCTGGGCCCTGTCCGCACTGGGCACGCACACGGCTCTTTCTAAGACGACGACCATGGAGAAGACATCGCGGTCTGAAGGGAAAGGCCGTGAGCAGCTCACACGTGGCTGTGCCCCCGCCCCCGAGCGTGGACTGGGGACAGCAGCTAGAGTCGGGACTGGCCGTGTGCTGGAGACCCACAGTCACCCGAGCCCCACGTGTGCCCTTGTCTGATCGGCCCTGGTTCCAGAAAGCTGGTCCAGAGCGATGGAGAGGATCTGACTGAGGGCCTGGGAAACCATCCAACAAGAGGACTCTGTGGGGTAAAACCCGAAACAAAGTGGTCCTTCCCCGCTGAGCTCACCCCCACCCACACTGCACAAGAATATGTGCCCCAACACGTATTAAATCCCGATAGCCCCGGGCCCTGTGCTGACCGCCGCCCTCAGTGCCGGGACAGCCCGTGCGGGGGAGGTATGTGGCAGGAAGGCCCGAGGGTGCGAGTTGCGGCCTCATGCCAGCCTCTCGGCTCCGTGGGCAGCGAGAAGCCGTCGGTGAGGACGGGTTCAACGGACCTTTGGTTGCTTGGTAAAGTGGTTTTAGTCTCCGGCACGCGAGCTCTACTCAGAAGCTGGCCTGTGCGCCGGGAGCAGCCACACTCCCCAGCGGCTTCACGACAGCAGGGACCGGTAGCAACCGGCACACAGGGCCACAGACCCGCCCCACGCCCCGGGCCCCACAGTGTCGAGCGTTCTCAGCTGGGGGGACCAGACCCAGGGACAAGCGCCTCGGCCGCTGTTTGTCTCCAGTGCTGCCAAGTAAGGGCATCTGCGGCACAGTGAGGACGGCCACCTGCCCGCCGTGGGCTGCGAAGCTCGTGCTCCTCACCCCCGTGAACACGGCGCTCGCCGTCGGGGAGGCAGGGCCCAGGCCCACAGCCAGCAAGACGCTCGCCGGGAGGCCCGCCACGCCACACGGTGTCCTGCACAGGGGTCCCCTTCCTTCTCAGAGGACGCGTCACGACACCTTCCCCTGCTCTCGCTAACTCTGGTGGAAATGTCAAGACGGAGAAGGACAGAGTGACGTCGAGACCCTTGGTCCGCGAGACGGGGCGAGGCACAGGTCAGTCAGCAGGTGGGGGCTCCGTCGTGAGGCTCAGGCCTCGGCTCAGATCGTGATCTTGGGATTCTGGGATCAAGACCCACATCTGGCTTTTCTCCCTCTGCCACTACCCTCTTCCTGCTTAGGGCACTCCCTGTCTCTCTCTGAAATAAATAAATGGAATCTCTAATATACAGATGTATTACAGATAAGAGATAGATGCTAGACGGACAAACACAGTCAACTGGAAAAGGCACCATCCAGTTCCTATGGTCCCAAGCATAAAGCCCAGGACAATGTTGCTTCTGCGTCTCACCATGTTCATAAGACATTCCAGTTTCATTCCCATCACTGCCGTTACACACACGACAGGATAAAGTCATTTTTAAGCTGAAAATCGGGCGGTCTGATCTCTAAAGTCGACCTGAGCCATCGGAGAGTGCAGGATTCTGTAATTATGATTACTCTTACGGAGCTGCCGCGTGTGCAGTCAGGATTGGGTGATCGTCCTGCCAAAATAAAATGCGTTACACGTGACATTGCGGCAATTCTGTCCTGTCATTCGGGTCCCCATAAATGGCCACAGTGTTCTGGGCAAACCATTAGTTTACGCTATTTACCTACATGCCTTCTTTCTTCTGTTTCTAAGCCCCAAGAAATGGCTGCCATGAGTCACTAATGAAACACCAAAGAGGAACCATCCCGATGTACGTGAAGACGGCACGTGCAGGAGACCACGTCCCATTCCACAAAGAGCACCGGAGGCAGCCCATGGGGCCGACCCCCCCACCGCCTCCCCACCCTGCAGCACACAGTCTGCTTGAGGACAGCCAGTGGTGGCTTGGGGCACACCTAGGGGACCACAGCACTGCACACGGCCACTGCAGGATGCGCCGTCTGTCCCCGGCAGGCCTGCCACACACCCAAAGCCTTGGGTCCAGACGCCCCCGCGCTTCTCAGGCCCGGTGGCCAGGGAAGCCTCGGGGAGCGACCGCCAGCTCCAAGTGTTCTTTCGAAGGCCCCATGCACGTCATCACAAAGACAGAGAAGACGCGCGGGTCTGCACCCCACAATTAACCTAACCTCCGCTCTGTGCAAATGTCCCTTGCAGAGACGGTGGGGAGCCCCAGTTAAGGGCCCTGTGCGGCTCCCAGCTGCTGTCATCTGGAGGTCACGTAACACCCCCGCCTCGCGTCTGGGGTAGAAGTGACAACGGCGCTCACGGCACGGGTTCCCACGGCCAGTAAGAGGATTCACACTCGTTAGGAAGGGACACGTGCCCGCCTCGCGCAGGACCCCAAGTCCTCTCCTGTGTTCCTGCCGTTCTGTTTGGCCACAAGTCACACGCTCCACCTCCAAGGCTCTGTGTGCTGGCGGCTGTTACGGGCGCTCGGGGACTTTGATGCAAGAAAAGCTGACTTACTACTTCTAAATGAAGGACAACTTGATGAAAACTGAACCTAGCCGTGAGCGAGACGGACCTTGTGCTGCTCTCTTGTCCACATTCAGTTCAGTTTGAACTTCAGTGTTGCCGTTTCCTGTCCTATTTCGGCGTCCCTCACTCCTCTTCTCCCCCAGATCTCTTAGTGGACTTGGGAGGAGCCGGCAGTCCCCATCAGGGCCCCCCCCGCCCGCCGCACCAGGCACCCGGCCACCACCACGGTGTGTGGGGGCCGCCAGCCGGCGGGATCCCAGGAACCCGGGCTGCGGGGCTCGGCGTGGTGCCTTGAATTCCTAACTCAGTCCCCCACACGCGTCCTGCATGTCCGCCCCCTTCATCCCACAGCCTCGTTCCCACATCTTCCCCGGGGCAAGCAGCTAGGACAGCTGCCACTCCGCCCCAAATCCTGGGATGGGGACGGGGACAGGGACCCTCGGAACCTGCAGCTCCAGGGCCCGGTCTCTGCCGAGTTGCCTCACCCATCGGGACCCAGAGGGCTTCCACTCTGCTCACTCTTGGGGTGCCTGTGGCCTCCGTGCCTGGAGGGCTTCTCTCTTGCGCCTGATGTCCGCTCTGCTGAAGGCAACCAGACACTTTGCATGTAGGACTTCTCCCAGCCAGTCAAAGGCTTTAAAAAGGATCACTAAAACCTCACTATAGAATTATTTGTTTTTATAAAATCTTTTGCCAAATACATTCTAGGCCTAATAGTTGGTATAAAATACTTGATACGAACCGCACAATATGTTCGTACACACTTAACGCCTGATGCTCGGCGTAAATCCCAAGACACGCACGACACTAAATATAGATCCTCCTGTGACAGTCTCTCTCTCGCAAGCGATATTGCCCGTCAGCTCGCGGCCACAGACACTAAGTGTCACTTTCCCTCCCGCCCCCCTGCAAATGCCCCTCACGGTGGTCAGAAGGGCACTTACTGTCAGTGGCAGTGGACAGCCCAGTGACCCGCGATGACCAGGAAGGGGCCGGCCGCGCTGACGGCGGGGGGCGCGCCGACACTGACAGACACCCGCCACGAGCACGGACGCTAATGCACAGAAAAGCACCGCAGCAAATGGGCCTCGGCTCTGACCGGCCGCAGCTTGTATGAAGTCAGGTCAACAGTGAGATGCCGGGGATCGAACAGAAATGCCCACGGCCTGGACATCAGTCTCCACACGAACGTCCTCCCCCCGCGTCCGGGCTCCCCCCGCCCCAGCACCTGGGGCCGCTCGGCGCGGTGGCGAGACCCCCGCCGGCCTGTCACACGCCTCCCCGAGAAGCTGCACGTCCGGCTCAGAGACGCCACGGCTCATAGCCGTCCTCACCGTGCGGGGACGACTCGGGGCCCCGGGACTGAACAGCACTTGCGGACACAAGAATTTCCCAGCGGCCCGGAGAGGGCGGTGTCTCGGGACTGGACTCACGCCTCAGCCCCTTGTCCCGAGACACCTCAGTCCCCGAATGTGACCGCTTCCACGACTCTCCCTCCAGTGTTCTCAAAGACTGAACGTGTGTGTGCGCGTGCGTGTGAGTGAGTGTGGGTGCGAGGGCGTGGGGGTGAGTGTGAGCTTGGGTGAGTGCGGGTGTGAGCACGTGGTGTGCAAGCAAGCATGCCCACTCAGACGCCATCTTCCCCTTCCGGCTCCTCTGACACGAAGCTCCTCGACCTCCGTCACACGTCGACCGGCAGGGACGTGCACGGTGGCTCTGCCGTCACGCGTACCACAGCGTCCCCTCAGGTTGCACGGTCCCCGTGTGGGCTGAGACGCCAGCCTGCTTTCGCCCTTGGGCAGCTGAGCTGGACCACGGAACAGGTGTGATCCCAGCTCCCCTGAGGGCTTCGAGGGGCCAAGTGTGTCCTACCAGGTGCCACACGGACTGTGTGCCGGCATGGTCTTGTGTCTCCCTTGGCACCTGTGCCGTGGCCACCGTGGACGGTAACGCCATCTCGTACGTGAGGAGACACTGGGGGGAAATGATTTCCTGAGATGACACAGTAAGAGGCAGCAGGAAAGATTTCACAACAAACTCTACCCTCGCGGGGCTTTAGGGCTACAGAACTGTTAGGAGAACAGCACCGAGTTTCCAATAACCTGCACCCGGTTTTTCCTATTCTTATCAGCTTGTGTTCACATGGGACACGTTTTTACAACTAATGAATGAATATCGATACATTATTATAACTAAAATCGATGCTTTACTCAGATTTCTAGGTCTTTACCCAGTGCCCTTATCCTGTTTCAGGGTCCCCTGCAGACACCGACCCCGGACGGGACGTCTCCCTGGGCTCCTCCCACCCGTGACAGTGCCTCAGACCTGCCCAGTACTAGAGGATGGCCCTGACAGCTTTGAGTTGTGCCGGTCAGCTGTCCCAAAGGACGTCCCTTGCCCAGGTTTGATCTCGGGTTCTTCTCATAGATAGACTGGGACAACGGGTTTTGGGAAGAAAACTGTAGAAGGAGATGCCCTTTTCAGCACATCGTAGCTGGGGTCCCTACCATCAGCATGACCATTCGCGGTGGGTCCTGGTCCAGGTCACGGGGCTCAGGTGTGCCTGTCAGGGGCCCCACAGTACAGCTGCTCTCTCCGGAGGGCAGCCGCTGCGCGCGGACCACATCTGCGGAGTGGGACTTGAGCGGCACCTCCTTGGCGGGAAGTGTATACCTATATCATTTGGGATTCTCCTTGACAGGAGACTGCAATTTAATCGGTTACTTGTTTATATCCATCGGGACTCGTGAATATGTATTTTGGACTTGGAGTTGCAATCCCATATCCTGTTATGTCCTGTTTCTCAAGTTCTTCCTGCTCCGGCCACTAGGAGCTCCTTCAGGTGGCTCCTGCCTCCCTCCGACACGTCACGGTCCCTGTGGGAGCAGCTCCTGCTCGCTGGCACTACACGGTGCTCTGGGCTCGTGTGCATGGTCCCGACCTCCGCCATTTCTCTCAGGAGACCTGGTCCCTTTATTGGAGAGGTGCTCGTGTGCCTGGCGCTACCGCCGGTCAGTGCTTCCGGACGCTCTTAGCTGACAAAGAAATGTGCGTGCTGACTTGTGTACGTGCCCACACCTGTAAGTGCTTCTGTGCCTACACGAGCTGAACACGGACGCTCCCACTCTGACCCAGTACTACACGGGTCATTCCCATGCCCTCCGCTTGCTGACCTGGAATGTCCACTCCAGGGTGAGGAACTCAGACACAGGAGCTTCATGAGGTCTTTCAGATCCTAGTGTCCCCACCCACAGCCATCACACCATGCTGCCTCCCAGTCAGCATGAGTAAATGGCCCCCACTAGTGTATACAGAATGCAGCTTCTAGAACGTTCTAGAATGTTCTTGCACAAGCAAGCTGACACCCGGCCCCCAGCCCTCACGGGCCACCCCGCCTACCACAGAACCTCGATGTCAGTGTCATACCCACGGTGCTGTGACAGCCGGACCAGCCCAGTGCCCTCTGCCCTCTTTCTCCCTGCAGGGTCGACTTCCAAAGCCCTTTCCCTCGCCCGCTGAGGCACGTCGCCTGTGGAACGTACATTCTCCCGTCCTCCTTACTAAGCACGCTAACCGCTGTGTGGCGGTGGTGTGCCAGGGACCCAGCTCCGCCCGCGGCCCCCGGGGCTGGGATGCGACGGCGTTCTGGCTTCCGGCCGGGGGCTCCGGGGAAGCCACTGGGCGGGTCGTCCGGGAAAGCTTCCCACGGGGAGCATCTCGGGTGGTGCGTCCTCGAGGGCCCGCGCGTGCGTTTCTCTTCCCGCCGGCGGGGCAGAGGCGGTGCTGACAGTAGGGGTGGGGCAGTGGGCCGCAAGACCCCGTGACAGCTGAGCAGAAATTGAAAAGCAACCAGGACCCTCGGCAAACCGCTGGGCGCGTACCACAGCCCCGGAAGGAGGATTTCCGGCTTCTGGCTGGTTACGAACAATAAAATCCCTAAATCAGCGTCATTTTGAGCTCGTCTTAGCCCAACCCAGGCCCTTGGCGGACACGGCAGACGGAGACTGTCTCTTACCCCGCGTGCTCTCCGTCTGCGGGGTCCTCGCGCTCAGTCCCCACTTCCCGTCAAGTCGGAGCCGCAGCGACTGATAACTTCAGACTTAATAAAGGAGCGAGCCCTCTTTGAGCTCCTTGAAGGGCCACTTAAGACTTTTTTCCTCGCAAACACAGAACGCCGCGGCCGCTGCCTACTCAGTGAGTCGTGGCAGAACCAACGAGTGCAGTGGGAAGACAGTGATTTTCTCCAAGAGGATCAGCGCGCACCTCACGACGCACAAGCCGCTTCGATGCTACGGCGCCGTGTGGACTCGCAGGGGCTCCCCGCTCCGTCCTCCTGCCCCCAACCACGGCCGCTCTGCCCGTTACTTAGCAAAGTCGTGTCCACAGGCGTCTAGCAGAGGGTCTGGAACACGAATGGCTCCAGTCAGAGACCCAGACCCCCTCATCCTTCTGCTCCAAGACATCGGGGCCTCGACAGGGGGAGGTGAAGGGGCCGGTCGGGGAGGACCCTTCAAGGGAGACGGTGAGGAGGGTCAGAGCTGGAGGCTGGGGGGAAGCAGAGGGGGTGTGACCTGTGTCCCTGCTGTGACGACCTGAGCTGAGCTGAGGACAAGTGGGGTGCTCAACCCAGTGCCCCTAAGACATTTTCTTAACAAATCTTGCCCAGTGCTTCTGGAAACCACCAGGCGCTTATTATGGGCAATAATTTTATCTGTATCTATCATCACGGTATATAGCCTGTATCCACATGTCACATACATCCAAATTGTGATGAAAAATTAGAGGGAAGGAAAAGTGATCTAGCGGGAAATTTTCAAGGATTTGGGGTTGCTAGTCAGGGTGAGACCCATCTGGAGAGGTAAGCGGCTTCTGGAAGGTCTTGTCTCTCCAGGCACCAAGCTAGAGAGACCCCTTCTGCGGACCTCTCGGGCAATCCCGCCCAAGGCGTCCTGCCTCCGTAGCACTCCAGTCACAGGCTCACAAAATAAAGGGACGGCACGGACGGTCTCTAAGTCTCGGCGAGCCCCTGCCATCCCGGAAGGCCTCCGCGTGGGTTGTGGTGAGCCAGAGGAGGCGCGTCTTCACGCCAGGACGCTGCGAGCCAGGAGCGAGCCTCGAGGCTGGTTTGGGAGTCTCGGGGCAGAAGGAAGCCACGGGTGTGTCTTACGGATCCCGAAGCCCTCGTTTTGTCCTTTTCTGCGATGTGCGTGAACTGCGTCCGCACCTGGCCGTGGGCCGTGCGTCCGGTGCCAGCCCCGAGCTGCTTGATTCCTAGTTCCTTCCAAGGAGAAGGACGAGGGGAGGGCGAGGCGCCGTCTGGGGCCGGCGGGCATCCCCGCACAGGTCCCGCGTGGCTGTCCCTGCAGCCGGGCGTCCTCTGCTGAGCACGTCGTCACTCCCGGGGCCTTGGGACAGAGGGTCACCTGGAGCCCGTCACCTTCACGTCCTCTGTCGTAGGCGGGGACCGGTGCTGGGCAGAAACCCTAGTGAGGAGGCCTGGGGCAGCGAGCAAGGCGGGAGCTCTCCCTGCCGGGGCAGCCCTTCGCGCTCCGATCCCGAGACACGACCGAGCCTGCCGCCCCCACCCTTGAGTCCCGGGTCTCTCACGGCGTCTCCCAGCCACCACCTCCGACTCGCGAGAAGTAACGGACATGCTTCCTGCGAGCTCGGCAGTCACCCGGCTGACCTCCGCTGCCTGGCCCAGCCCTCGGCCTCGGTATCAAGTGCACGAGGCCTGGAAGTGGTTCTGTACTTTATCTGGGGCCCACAAAGGAGCTGTAGGCGATAAAAGCTCTTCATAATAATGGAATTATCTTTAGTGGTGGAGGTAGCTGTGGCCTGGCGACTTCTCGCCGCCCCACAGTAAACTCAGTTAGGAGGCCACCTCAGGACCACGGGGCCCGTCACTTTGTCATGCATGTCGGGGACTCGCAGAAGTATACGGGGGTTTAAACACTGACTTGCCTTTCTGTATATTCTAATTCCAGAACACCGAGGAAAAACCTGGTGATCGTTATCATGTTATTTAAATATAGCATATATTTATGCGATAATACACAGACCCTCTTCTTGGCTGTGTATGTAATAAATAAAGTCCCAATCCATAATTCCCTATGATATTTATCTGGTGATATAAACATTCCTTTGAATAATAATGCTTAGTGTGACCTCCCAGGACATTTGTCTATTAAAAAGGAAATTAAACACACAAAAGTATGGGAAAAATCAGTGCGAGCCAATAATGAACTTAGCAAATTTCAGAAGGAAAATGAAAGAAGACGTCTTAGAAGCCCAGACGTCCCTTGTGGCGTCTCCTGGCGCATCTCTTCTGACCAGTGACGCCGTGCAGGGGTGGGGGGAGGCGTCCTGCACATGCACACGCACGCACTCGCATGTCGGGTCTTGCGTTACACACACAGGGAACTGCCAAAAAACAGACTTCGACTCTTGGATCCCTTGGGAGCTGAATTTCTACACGAGGAACTTCGTGTCCCTGTGGGAGGCATCCTCTCTCTGATTAAACGCTCCAACTTCCCGGTTGTGTACTGAAATGTGCCCTGGTCTGGAACCTTCCAGCCTCGAGTCCAAGGGTCCTATTTCCTGAAGCAGCAGGACTCCTCCCCCCGGGAAGTACAGGCACCCCTGCCAGTCTTTTCCTTTTTAAAAGGCACAAACCAATATAACAAGGAATTACCAGGTATGGATATAGTCCAACGTGTGGTCAGGGCTCGGCTCTCATTTTAAAACCAGCTGCGTGTTGACATTCAAACCGACGTCTTTGCCAGAGAACTGGGCCGGGCTCTGCCTCCGCGGCAGGCACGATTTCATGAGCGCCAGCAATTTGCTGATAGACACTGCCTGGGACAAAAGCTGGGGGGTTAATGGTTTCCTTGATTTTATCATTTATTTCTGGCAGCAGATCTGCCTGAAGTTGCCATTTAACTGAGGCCAAATAGGTGTGGCCACAGTGATCTAGTAACCGCTTTTCAAAAAGGAAGAAAAGTTTTAAATTGGGAGGGAAATCTCTCCCCAAAGTAAAAGTCTGCTGTCTTTTCATGGAGGATGAGAAAAGCTAGACTCGGTACAAGCCGTGCCCCCAGTAAAAGTAATGCCTCCCGCAGGCGAGAGCCACACTCCTGCCTGTCCCCTGCGGCGTCTGCGGGAAGGAGACGTGGGTTGGCTTGCGGCTTACCTGAGAGCGTGGCCAGGGTACGCCGCGCGGCTGGCCGGTGAAGGTCATCACTGCAAGAGCCCAGCCAGGGATGCCTTTAAAATCAGCAGTCGGAAACCCACTGGAGTGATTACCAGTCGTCTCCGGGGTCCCGACACCGCCCATCCCCACCGGGGGTCTGAGCCGCCAAGAGGCACCAAGCAAACCTGACGGACTCCGCAAGTCTTGGGTCCGATGAGCGGCCGCAGAGAGGCTGCAGGTTGTTTTCTAAGTGGTGGAGGGCGGGCGCCAGGCGAGGACTGATCCCCAGCTCCGCGGGGAGGGGCAGGGCCGCGGTCCGGAGGTCGTGGACCCTGAGGTCGGCCTTTCCTCCCCAAGGCTCCATGCTCCCTCTCCTGCTGCCTCCCGCTGGGCTACCAGAATCTGACCCTTGCCCAGGCTGTGGCTCTCACATCACATCACTCACGGGCTAGACACGTGTCACAGATCGCGTCCAGGAAAGCCAGAATTTCATTCCGAGCAAGAGAGCCAGTCCCGCACACACTCTTGTTTTGGGTTTGCTTTTTGTTTGTTGCTTCTGTTTTGGTCTGCAGCTCCGGACGCGGGGTGACAGGAACCAAACTCATGGTTCTTGACAGTACTTTGTACAAGGGACCAAGGAAAGGAGACGCTACGTGACCCTCACATACGTGCTGGTCGGCTTCCTACAAAGACAAGAAGGAGAAGGGGGCGTCTCCTCCTCGCAAGCTGTCCCGCTACTTCCCTCCTCTCTCAAAGCTGAGGCAGCTTTGGCAGACACACAGGCTGTGCCCCGACCCCGGGCTCCGGCTTGTCGTGCCGGTGTGAGCCTGGTGACGGGCTCCCACTCTGACAACACTTGGCAAGACATCACCAGGCAATGAGTCACTGTACACACATTCCTCGATGTCTAGAATCAAACAAGAAGGAATGCCATGGAAGGAAGCCGGCCGTGTTTTAAGTTCACTTCCGGTTGACACTGGCAATTATGCCCAAATCTACAGCTGGTGGTGATTAAAATTTGGATCCCGTCGACATCTGCTTTTAGCCCTCCGTGGAAATGCTCAGTTTTATGTATGTGACCACAAAATCTACGCCATCGTCCCGGCCAGAATATTCTTCGAGGCCAAGCGTCGCCGACGACCCCGGGCCTTGCTTCCCTCACTCACACGGAGGAGCCCCCTCGTCCACCTTCCTGAACGCACTCCCGCGACGCTCACTTCGGAGGACGGGTCAGGATCCCGAGGTTGCGACGGGCCCTCCCTGCAGCGTGCAGAGCATGCGAGCTGGGCTGGGGGTGCCTCCGGCCCGGACGCTTACGAGAGCGGGCCGACGGACGGCGGCCCCGGGTGGGGCAGGGCCCGGGGCACACGGCCTGGGCACGACGGCCAGCAAGGCCCCCCAGGCACCAGCGTGTGACAGGCTGCAGGGGTCCTCAGACTGGGCACGGCAAGAGAAGCAGAAACAAGTGAAGCCTCAAAATACAAGTTTTTATTTCCAGTATCTCAAACCTAACCCCAGAACATGTGCCTCCCCATCACACAACTCAATACCGAGCAGCTAGATTTACCTGATGGGCGAGTGTACTTAGGTAAACAGCACAGATGATTCTAATAGGGCACGTCCTTTCAATGCACGAGGAAGGTCATTCCTATTATTTCAATTAACAACTTAACCTACAAAAACACACGAGGGTGAATTAATTTAAAGCCTCCATTTAATGCTACCGGTGAGGACATCCTGGGGCCTCCCAGTCGTCTTGGCAACCCCAGCATCCCAGCCCGCTGCGGCCCTCCTGGGCGCACACACGGTTCACATAGAACATTAGCTAAGAATACGATGTCCGTGTAATGTTGAGATATTTTTGTTGCCATAGAGATGGGAAGAACGGCAAAAATACAGAAGTACTTGACATACTCCGAGGCAGACTTTTAATTAAAAGGAATCTCAGTCGGCAATGCCGAGATGGCCGGACGTTCGGCGGGGCTGTCACACTCGCTCGCTCAGTGCCCGCGTCCCCGTCCCAGGGCCGTGCGAGGGGGCTGAGACCCTCCAAGGGGGCGGGGGCCATGACCACTATCTCTGCGCAAAACACGGAAAAAGAAAAAGGAGTGAAGAAAAGGGAAAGGAATGAAGCGAATGTGCCACCATTTTCCATGCTGGTTACGCATCTCTTCCAAGACGGGAGCCCAGTCACTGACATTGCTCTGCTTCATGGCCGTGGATCCTGGAGCGCTGGCAGGACGAACCTTGGCCATGTCACCGTCTGTGTCCTCGTCAGCCCCGCCCTTGGGGGAAACAGACTGTGCTTTCGTGGGCGGAGGTGGGCGGCGTGATCTTGCCGACCGAGGGATGTGTGTGTCTCGTCAAAGCAAAAGGTGACGGCGGCGGGCGGGGGGGGGGGGGGGTTTGCACATCATCCTCGAAACAGTGAGCGGGGAGAAGTTTGTTGTTCTCCAAAATCCATGTCACTCAACTTTCATAGAAACTGTAAAAATTTCCACGAGCCGCCCGTACACAAATCAGCTACACAACATCTCCTGAAGTGGTTACAGCCAAGGACCTGAGAAATGCTTGTGGCCACGTTGAATAGGGCCCCATGATGGGACCGTGTGTGCGAGGAGGCAGGACCAGGGCGGGAACAGAGGACGGTGTTTGTGCCTCCAGGCAGCCCTGGATGCCGGACACACCCGTCCCTCCTCAGGAATGCTCTGACTCTCTGACCTTGAGTGCACAGTTACTTCTCCTCTGACCTTGGTAGTCACTCAAGGTCAGGGCTCTCCCCGCGTTCGGTCCTCACCCTGCCACCTTCCCTACATAATCCAGCCGACGTGTCCCAGTCAGCCACCGTCTAACACGATGCCTGATCGCGCCTTCTAGCCTGGAGGCCCCTCCGGATTTCCAGGCGAGCTGCTAACTGGTTTTCCCCGATCTGGATGCTTCACACAAATTCCACGTGTCATAGATCAACTTCTCTTGTCGCCTCCCCTGAACTAGCTCCTCCCTCCAACCCCACTCTCTGCACACGTAGCGACCAAAGGCTGAGACCCTCGGGTTTTTCTAGCTCCTCCCCTGCCACCAGCTCAGAAAGCCACCAAGTCACTGATACTCCAGGTGCCCCCTCCCCCAGGGGCACCGGGGCGCGCTCTTCGCAAGACCAAACCGTCCAGATTCTCCCTGCCACGACTGTGAGCACAGCGTGTGGCCCAACCACGCAGCAGCACCACCACGCCACACGCCACATGACCTAAAATGACAGTTGTACTTCTAAGAACAATGACTAGGACGCAGTCATGCCCAGCTATGGTTTCTGGTCAGTTCCTTTTCGAAAATACGAATTTCTCATGAGACGTACAACCACGTTCTCACTTGTTGACTGCTCCTGGGGGGGCACAGGAACTTAGGGGGGTGCTGCTGGCCTGACAGCCCCCACGCCCTCCCCCGGCGACTCCTGTCTGTCTCCCCCGTTCCCACGCTCCTGGCCACACCCGTCAGCACTTTCTCCCCCAGGACCCCCGCTTGTGCCAGGCACTTGGAAGAAACACCGGCCACAGTCACGGTCCTCCCGGGGCGTGCAGGCCGGGAGTGGGTGCAGGTGAGCCATCCGGGGTCGCACGCAGCAGCAGAAGCCACAGAGAGGGGACTGTCCTGGTTGACGTAGCAGGGGCAGCTGGGGGAGGCCGGGCAGGGCCTGGGGCTGGAGGTGCCGTTTGAAAGGAGGAAGGAACAGGCCTGGGAGAGGGACGGAGTCGGGGGGAGAGCCGCTCGGCCTCTGGCAGAGCATGAGGAAGGGAGCACCCAGCGCTGCCTGCGGACAGACGCGCTTGTCCGGCTCCCTCTGGGAGTCAGAGACGGGGCTGCTCGAAATGACTCCAGATCATAAAGTGTCCGCGTGCCAAGCCAGGCTTTCTCTGGTGGCCAAAGAACCACGTCAGCAGAAGGACGTCAGACGGCGTCTCCCGAGACCCCTGCGCCCAGGGCACACGTTGGCGCTCTCGGCCAAGCCTGAAACCCTCACCCGAGCCATTCCGCATGACAGCCGGGCCCCCTCCCGCCCAGCAGGCCTTTCTCCTGAAAGCCAAGCAGCTGCTCCCTGTGGCTGTTGGCATTTACCGACAACTTCGGTGTGACCCACTCGCCCTTGAGAGCCCCGGCATCCGGCTGGCACTCCCACATCTGTCCTTCTCCCTTGGTGGGGGCACAGTCCCCCAGCACCACCAGACAGGGCCGAGCCTCGGGTTCAGAAGAGCTCCGGAGCCAGGAGGGGCGGCCAAGCCCTGGTCACACTGCCCCAGAGCTCCCGACAGTGACGGCCCAAGACTCAATGAGAGGAGAGGCGTCCGGGGGAGACGGCAGCGGGCCAGGAGGCGGCAGCGGGCCAGGAGGGCTGGGAGGGCGGGGGGGGATGGTGGTTCCAGCCCCGTCTTCGTGGCGGCTGCATCGTGAGGCTCCCAGGTATAAGGGCATGATTGGATGGTGATGGGAGTGTCGCGCTCAAGCGTGTGGTCACTCACGGGCCAGCGCGAGTGGTGCTGGAGACGCTGCTTGACCGCGGAGGCTGCAGAGGCCCTCGCCGCCCCGAGGGGTCCAGGCTCTGCCAAGCGATTTGGCTGGGAAAGAGAATGCGGCATCCCGGGGGGGGGAACTGCACAGCTGAGCTTCTGCTGAGCCATCCGCGCTTTCCCTGAGCCCGAGCTGGCCACGTGCTGTGTCCAGTGGAGCCCCTGGGGTGCCGAGGCTCCCCAAGGAAGCAGGCAGCCCTGTGGCCATGGAGGCCGAGCTGCAGAGGAGAGGGGCCTCCGAGAGGCTCCCAGCAGCCGCATCAGGCTCGCCGGCCTTCACTGTTGCAAGGGTAGATCGGAAGGCCCGGAACGGAGCTAGGGGAATCCTGGAAGAAATCTGTCCTGCGGCGAAGCCGGAACGAGCAAACTTGGATTCCTATAAGGCTTTGGACAAACTGACTCGACCCCGAGGCGGGGACCAGCATTGCCCAGGAAACACGGCCGCAGACGCCCGGCCAACCCCACGGGAATCACAAGGAATGAAGGCAGAGGCTCAGACTGACCCCAGAACTGGGCCACTAGCACCTCATAGGGTTATTTTGAGAATTAAACAATATATATAAAATACTCAGCGCTTAGTAATTACTGATAAATATTTATAGGACATGTAGGACCACGTATGACTCAGCATCGCTAGAGAAACCGGGGGTGTGTGACTGTGTATGCATGCGAGCGAGTATGTGGGTGTGTGTACAGAGAGGAGGCCTCAGAAGTGGGTTTGGGTTCAGGAGCCGTCTCCGGAGATCGCGGGGCTGACGAGTCCGAGGTCTGCGGGGCCGGGCCGCCGGCTGGAGACACGGGGACTCCAACCCCACAGGCCAGAGGCAGCAGGGCTTCTGTCTTGGGGACTGCAGTCCCCTTCCTTGGATCGGGCGAGGCCCACGACATGAGGGAAGGCTGTACGCTGCGCCTCTGGATTTAAATGTGAATCACATCCATAGGACACTTCCTCACCAACACCCACCCGGTCTCTGACCAAATATCTGAGCATCGCGGCCTGACCGAGTCGACACCTACAGTTACCTGTACAGACTGTGACAACACCAGACCCAGAAAACTCTGATGCCCAGGCCTTGGTGTCCCTGGCTGGGAGCCACAGGGCGACACAGCACCTCCCACATGAACCTGCTTTGCACTCGTTCTGGACAGAACTCGTACTACAACACATATTCTGAACATCTGGAACCTGACAAGAGTGTGGGGTTTTCCCCCTAGAAAACACACATGCACACCAAAACAGCCTACCATTCCTGGGCTGCCATGGCCATCCCTGAGGCCTCAGTGATCCGAGGACGGCTGGATCCTGGGTTTAAGGACCTGACATCCAAGAGCACTGGCACTGCCTCCAGCAGGACAGAAACGCCGAAGAGGGAAGGGACCACCCTGGGGCATGGGGACACCTCCAGCACTGGGCGGACATGGCTAGGGGCCCAGCAGGCACGTGAGCTCACTAGGGAGAGGTCCCTGGCCCAGGTCATCAGAACTACGTGCCCAGTTGGGAGAGGCTTCGGAGCCCCCTTCTGCTTCCCGTTCCAGGGGGAGGGCTGACGAGAGGGCACTGTCCTCCCCACCCTCCCGGGTCCTCCAGGGCGTGCGGTCTCGGCCGTGTGAGTCCTCCGGGCTGCGGTATGCCTGTGCGCCGGACACTGCCGGGAAAGGGGCAGAACCAACAAGGAGCGTCCTTCTGTCCTTCTGTATTGTGAACAGAACGTGTGACTCCTGAGCGCTCCTGGGGGCTGTCTGCAACGTCGCTCTGCTCATCTCCCCCACGTGCCACGTGCGCGGTGCCTGCCCCCTGTGAATGTTCACGATGACTGGCTTTGCTGGGCTCCACCATGAACACCGACTTGGACTTCTCGTGGCTTCTCCTGGCTCTTTGGAGCCAAATTTCACAGCTCTCAGAATGAACTTCGGGGTCAATGGCATTTCTTTCATGGATGTGCATGTGGTGAACTTCACGGGGCACCAGTGCGGGGGCGAGGTTCCAGGTCAAGGCCAGTCCGAAGACTTCAGAGCCGTCGAGGGGCGGGGTTGGGGGGAAGATGGTGTGCAGGGGAGACTGTGTGCAGGGGAGACTGTGTGCAGAGGAGACTGTGTGCAGGGGGAGACTGTGTGCAGGAGGAGACTGTGTGCAGGGGGAGACTGGGTGCAGGAGGAGACTGTGTGCAGGGGGAGACTGTGTGCAGGGGGAGACTGTGAGCAGGGGGAGACTGTGTGCAGGGGGAGACGGCCCACAGGGGTCAACACCCTTTTTAATCAAAGACAAAGAGCTCTGGACATTAAAGGTTCCCCAACTCTCCAACAGAAAAGGGACTTCAGCACAGCTTTGGCTATCCGGGAGTCTGGGCAAAAAGCACTTGTGGCTCTGGGACCATTCACTGAAACGCGACAGCCACAGGGAATGTGAGCAGAGCACACAGAGGGGGACGCGGGCCAAGAAACCCAGTTCCATGGGGGGTCAGGAGGTGCGTGGGGCCTGGGTCCACAAGCACCTGAGACAGGTAGAGACCCCTGGCCCCACTGACTGTACCAAGTCTTCCGATGTGCCTGTCTTGGACAGCTAGGACACCTGCGCAGGACACGGTGTGGCACTCCCCCGCGTGAAGCCCAAGGACACTGGACCGAGAAGGGAGCTCGGGATTGGTGGCTACAAACTGTCACAGCCACACAGGTCCCGGCCATTTCCGCGGTGGTGCGGCCTCCTCTGCAGATCAGAGGCGGGGGGGCCTGGTGATGCTGACTTGCAGGGTCTCCCGCTGCCCTCAGAATGAGCACCACGGCCATGGCCACAGCCACACCGTGATGTTGACCTATTTTCTCCCGAGTGCCACCGACGCTGCAGACACAGCCCCTCTCCAGCTGCTGGTAAGTCAGCACCGTGAGCATCTCTGCGCTTGGCGCCTGGGGGAGGGTCCTTCTTCGTGAGGGGGCAGGCGGGGGCAGCCTCGCTCAAGGGCAGAGCAGCCTCCGTGCCTTGAGGAACAAGTGGTTTCTGGAGCTATGTTCTGATTGTTTTAAATCAATGGTTTAATCAGACCCGACTGACATCTCCATCTGCAGGAGGGAGACGGCCTTGGGCGGACAGACATCAGCATGTCTCGATTCTGCCAAAAGTCTGCACATCACCAAATGTTCCCAGAAGAAAAGAAACTCGGTAGGTCTGGAGGACCCTGTGAGCTGGTCTGTGAGCTGCCCCCGCAGCCAGCGTCTGGACCACGTGTCGTCAGAAAGCCGGGCCGAGCCCTGCAGAGGCAGCCGCACGCCCATGAGACAGGCGGCTAGAGGTCAAGCACTGGAGATCCCTGCCTTGGGGGGTGGGAAGAGAGGGAATTGCACTGTGGGGCCCGGCACGAGCACAGGAGAATGGAGAGCGCGCGGGGGGAGCGTGGGGAGCATCCCCGCGGGGGTGGGAGCGGGCCTGAGCTCAGGCCTGCGCAGGGAGCCCGGGAGCAGGGGATAGCAGGAGCAGAGGCCTGGCTGGCGGCTGAGCCTTCTCTGACCGGCCACCCACCAAGGAGCTATGGACAGCTCCCTGGCTCCTGCTTCCCTTCAGCTGAGCGCCATGTAGTCCCTTCTCGTGGTCCCAGTGCCACTAACACTTTAGCTCGGCACCCTGATGCTTCTGCCGGTCCCCCAGCAGCTCCACAGGCAGGTGTCAAGTCAGCTCATAATCTTCCAACATGCTGGACATGAAATGCCCACCGACTCTGTGCGCCGACTCAGGAGGGAAAAGAACCGAAGCCACAGACGTCACCTGGAGGCCAGCAGCCACGTCTGGAGCTCTCAGGACACGGGTCCTAGGAGATCGTGTGAGCAAGTCTTGGCTCCCCAGGAGCCAAGCTGCCAGGAAGGAAACTTCAGAAAGCCGGGACGGCCTGCCATGACCACGTTGGGTCCTCTGGCCGCCCTTGGTCTGCAGCTGGACTTCACCAACAAGTTAGCAGGAGGTCTGCAGACTCGGGACCGCGGTCCCACGTGACTGGGGCACGGGCAGCCATCACAGCCCCTGGCCGGGAACCCAGTGCCCTCCCCTGTGTGGGGCACCCAGGGAGCAAAGCGCGGGCCCCCGGCTCCACACACGGGCATGCACGGTCAGGAAGCAGAGAGCCCGAAGGGGGGCCACAGAGCAGGACTCTAAACAGTGTGAAAGCTCAGAGTCCCCTCGGGAACCAGGGATGGGCTGTTCTCGCCAGATGAGACACAAAGCTTACGCAACATCTCTATGAGAGTAATAATAAACAGGAGCCGAGGGGGGCACGCGGGGAATCGCGGCTGGAGACACGAGCACTGTCACGCCCAGGGCACGCGGAGTCGGAGCAGCGTGTGTTGAAGAGCGAAGGGACTGAAATGCACGAGCAGGAGAGCATCTAGCTTCGCGGGCGGCGTTCACAGGACTGCCCAGCACCTCCGACCACATGACTTAGTACACGTCGCTCTGGAATGTTTCTCTGCAGCCTGCGGGTATCTGTGTCCTGGGGCCGTAACAGAGCCCCTGCCCTGGCCGGCTGCTAAATGCACCTGGTCTCCCCCAGTCCTGGAGTCGCAGTCCCGGGATTGGGGTGCAGGCAGGACCGCGCTCCCTCGGAAGGTGCTGGGGAAGGGGGTCCAGCACACGCCCTGTGTCCCCACGCCGTTCCCTGTGGTCTCTGCTGTGTCCTCACCTCCCCTTTTGTAAGGACGCCGTCCTTGGCTGAGGACCACCGGCCCCCAGTTGACCTCAACTCAACCAGCTCCATCTGCACGACCTTGTTTCCGAATAAGGTCATGGCCTGCACTTTGGGGCTGAGGGCTTGAACCCAGGAATTTGGGGGACTTTAGTCCACGACAGCAGGAAAGGAGCGTCCCTTCATGAAACATGGGCCAACGGCAGGTGCCTTGGCGCAAACCAGCCGTCATGACGCCACCCTCCGCTGGTCGTCCTGGTCGTCACTGGATAGTTTTCCCTGCCCCGGACTCGGAGTTCGAGAGAGAGAAAGCATCACACGAGCCGGTCCCTGACGACATGGGAGAAAGCAGTCCCCTTCTGAAAGCGCGGCTCAGGGGCCCAGGCCTTTCTGTCCCCGGCAGCCACGCCCTGCAGTGAGCCCCGCTCCTCGAGGCCGAGGGACCTGGGAGCGCGCCAGCCACTCCTCCGTGGGACCCCAATGTCCCTGAAAGAACAGCTCCCAGCCCCACAGAGGCCCTCTGGGTCGGGGATTCGGCTGGTGCTGACTCAAAGCTGCACAAAGAAGACGTCCTGTTACTCCAAGGAAAACAACTGAGTATTGGTTGCCGAGGAGAAAATCTGAGTTCTCCAGGGAAACGTCCAGCATCCTGAGCTCCACTTAGGGCTTGGCAAGGCCGACTTCTTGGTCCTTGAGACTCTGATGACAGAGTGATGCTGCTCTTACCGATTGGGATCTTCTGACACCGCACGACGAAATCTGTGAACGTCCGGAAGACCTGCACAACGGAGGGGACCGCTTTCTCCAACGACCCCACAGACGTGCTTCTGTGAGGAGTGAGGAGACCCGCTCAGCGAGGGATGGGTTTCGGCACAGCGGAGCACGAGCTCGGCCCCGGCACGCCCCACGGGGAGTCCTGCAGCCCCTCCCACGGCTGCGTCTTGGTGCGGAATCAGGAAAGGACGCCTTCGCGCACCGGAAAGGCCGTGAAAGCTGCTGGCTTGCCCCGCTCCGCGTCCGCGGGAGGCCTGACCGTCTACACCCGCCTCAACCAGAACATCATGCAGCAGCAGGATGAGAACGCAGGTGTCTTCGCTCAGTCGCCAAAGACGTTTGAAAACACGTGAAACAAATGTCGTCTTTCTCACTAACGATTTCTGTTAGGGAAAAACTATTTTTTTTTTCAGGGAAAAAAGTGTTAATTATATTATAAAAATGAGTTTACCACTATAATTTTTAATTAATACTTATTTCAATTGTTTCTGTTTTCATTTCTAACCTGGTCAATAGCAACAGCTGTAACCACGGAAACAAAAGCTCTTTGGGGCCCTCAATAACGCTGGGGCTCTAGGGTGTCGGGACGTCCTTAGACGGAAGCACTGGGAAACGACCAACTTACTACATTCTCTGGCCAGACTCATTCCAGAAGTGACCTGTTATAAATCCAGCGAAACCTTCAGAACGTCTCGACTTGATTAATTCTGAGAGGGCGTGTTTCCCGCCCAGCGGACACCCACATGCCCCCCAAGACACCGCGCACCAGGTAGATGCCCTATAAAGAACAGACGTATTGTGGATGCGGGATCCACACGGCCTTGGTTCGAGCCCCAGGTCTGCCCCTCCCCCCGCCATGTGATTCCAGCAAGTTCCTAACAGTCTGAGTCTCGGGCGCCTCCCGCTCGGGACCCCCACGAGCTCCAGCCCGTCAGTCCATGTAAAGAGCCGCGGCGGCACCTGGCTAGGATGAGATCCTGGGAGAGCGTAAGCAGGTGTCAGGGCCCCGTGGCAGAGCCGTGGCCCTTCACCACGTCCCCTCAAGCCCTGTGATAAGACAAAGGCTGCCCTAACGACGACTCATGTTTATTGAGCACTTGGTACGCGCCAGGCGAGTGCTGGTCTGTGGCCCTGCAGTTCACGCCTGTGAAGGCCAGGGCTGGGCTCTGAGCTCGGCAGGGGTGGCCGCACAGCTGCTCTGGGGGCGCAAGGCTCCGAGAGGGAACCACGGCTTGAAGTCAGCAAGAAGGGAGCAGCTCTGGAGAACACACAGACGCTCCACGGTACAGACCATGTGAACACCTGCACTTTACAGCCGGTCCTCGACTGCTGTCTACACCGCCCGGGTAGCCCCACCAGGGACCACTACTGACTGATCCACTCATTCACGCAGTCACACGTTGGATGAGCATCTACAGAATGTAGGTGCCAGCTGGGCGCAGAGGTCGGCCGGCAGGGCACAGCTTCCAGCTGCTGGCCGTGAGGGCAGAGGCGGGGGAAACCCTCCACCCCGTAGCGTGAATAGGAAAGTCTCTGGGAGCCAAGTGCTCTGGGAGCCAAGAGGAGAGCACGATTCACCTGGCCTTGCAGACATCCAGGAAGGCTCCATGCAAGAAGTGAGAGGTGAAATGGGTCTTGAGGGATGTGTAGGAGTTCGGTGGTCTAGGGAGGGAGTGGCTGTGCTCCAGGTGGGCTCCCTGCTGACTCGCAGGGAGGGAGCAGCTAACAAGGCTGGAAAGGAGTGATCTCAGATGAGGGTCAGAGGGAGCCTGTCCTTCCCTTTCCGCATTTCTCCAGCCTGCCTAGGGCCAAAGCTCAAATGTGCCTCATCTCCGCCGTGTAGATGGTACCCGGTGCTATCACTAGCGGGCGAGAAGAAAAGGCTGCTGGTTTTTATTCACATCCAGTCTGTTTTGGGGGCCTGGCAGTTTGTACGTGTACAGCCACAAGGCTGCTTTCGTTCCCATTCACTGTGGCTCTTTTCTTAGTTCTTGATCAACAGCAAACAGAGCACAGAGTTTAATGAGCTTTGTCTGGGTCTGGATGACACGAGGCTTTCAACAGCTTTCTCTCGTCCTTCCTGCCTCCCAAGCGAGCGCACCTTGGACAGGTACAGCTTTCGGGGGAGGAGTTTCGGAGAGCACATGGTGCCCTAGAGTTACCATCTAAAGGTTAGGGAGAGCAAAGGGCCTTGTTATCGTCCCCAAACCCCATCTCTCTTGGTTCAACATAAATCTGAATTTGATTAATATGGGAGCAGGGCAAAAAAGCGAGGTAAGTGAGGAAAGCTTCGCAGAATGCTCTGAATTTTATCTCTACAGTTTTTGCTTTGACCAAAGGTGTCCACACATAAAGACACGGACAAGCGACAGAACAAGGCAAGGAACGAGATACGAGACACGGAGCCAGAGTTCCTGTAGGAGAAGATGCAGAGCCAGTTCTTGTTTTCGTGAAACAAAAGACTCAGAAAAACAAAGCAGAAAGCTTGGGAATGTGAACAACTTTGACATGCTCCGGACTTCACCCAAGTACAGCCTCTCACTTTTGGTGCAAAGATGTCTAAACAGAAACGTAATTCCTTGGCGAATAATTCTTTCTGGGGAAGAAATCACCCCACGCCCGGGTCTCATCTCTCCAGTAACTCGCACAGTACACGTGCAGTACGCACGCTATCCATGGGACGGCTTTTTTACGTATGAGAACACGCAGCCTTTTCAAGGTAACTATTTCTGTGTGCTGCGATTATGCCCAGAAACTGATTGCACACCCAGCATCGAAGCTGGGAGGCGACGAGCCCAGGGCCGGCCTGCGTCTGCCTCGTGCACACGAAGGTATGGAGGTTGAGGCGACAGACGGGGTTGCCGTTGTGGTTTTAATGCCTTCCTTTGATAAATCCGGTTTGATTGGCGTGAGCGTTATTAGGTAAAACAGACTGAAGCGGCAATGCCAATATTTTTGTGACTATTTTGCTATCGCGTTAATCAATGAGATGGGCCGGTAATTGCTGCAATTTCTCTATTCCTGGCTCCAGAATCACAGATATAATAGCGCTCCTAAGAGTCCCTGACAATCTGCTATTCAGAAATGCTGTATTAAACGTGCTACATGAAATTGCATCCCGACCCTCCTTCTTTAGAGAAAAAAAAAAGACAAAAAACAAAAACTCTTTCGGGGATCCATAAAGCCCTAGGGCACTATCACATGGAGAGTCGCCTCTCCGCATTCTCCCACCGAGCCCCTGGCCGAGTCTGCCCCGGAGGCCACGCCGGGATCCGGGCCTCGCAGCCTCAGAAATGCTCACGGAATCCGCTTCACTTTGGAAATTTTTTAGTCACTTTGGTGACATGGACAACTTTCCATTTCATTGTAATGCAACAAAATTCAGCACCTGCTTGGCTTTTTGTAAATGTAAATCTACTGGAAAATCAGAGAAAAAGCAGGTGTTCTACCTTAATCGACAGAACTGAATCTCCCACCTGAAAACAAGCATCTGAATCCCAACACAGACTGCAGCACCTCCACCGCCATCGGAGGCCACCGCAGCTCCGGCCCCAGCACCGGGGCTCACTGGGAGGAGATCAGTGGACGCTTCTCGGCTGGGCAGCTCTTACAGCCCCGTAATGGCTGGATGTCGGACAGATCCGACGAAGCCCGAATCCCCCTCCAGACCCACCGCCGAGCTCACTCGTGGCAACAGAGCCTATCGGAGGCACTACGTCTGGGGTCAGATGCAGACGTTCTGCTCTGAGGAAACTCAATGTGCTTCTGCGGTTTACTCCCCTGAGCCCGCAGAGGGCCCCACCGGTTTGGAGGCGTGAAAGTCCAGGCCAGCGTCACACGCCATGATCTGTGGATTCAGGCCCCGCAGGCTGCCTGGCCCCACGCCGCCTCCCACAGGGAGGTTCTGCTCTCCAGCTGCCGAACAAACACGCTGTTTCGATCCTCAAAACGCGAGGTGACATTCAAGGGCGGCGGCGGCAGACCCCAGCACACCCACCCGCTGAGGCCAGCCAAGCTCCAGGTGACGTCTTTAGGGGGCCCCGAGGGCACCTATGTGGTTGGTTCTCCCCGACGGCGCTCGGCGCTCTACTGTGCTCTGCGCACGCTTCCTGCCGGCCCTGGATTTACAGAACTTACAGAATCCGCCGCCAACCCCTCTCGGTTTATTTCCGCGGGCCGTGTTCCTCCTGGGCTAAAGCTGGACGGAGAGAAGCGAGAGCAACGGGACATGCCGGGAAGACGGGAACGAGTGTCCGACACACTGGCTGTCTAACTTCTGCCCGAGCCGCTCGACGCTCGGCACAACTGTTCCTGCCACGAGAGCATGCGTGACCCTTCACTCTGTCAGAGGGACGCTCGCCTGTGCTCAGTACAAGAAAGGAGCCAGGAAGCTCGCGTCCGCACAGCACCGTAGCCGGGAGCAGGTGTGTCTTGGACAATTAGGTGTGTTTAACCCTGAACTGGTAAATATTTTACTTCTGTGTCTCGGTTTCAACCGGAGAAAGGAGGTGGCAGTCCTGCCTTCCTTGCTGGCTTATCGTAAAGACCAGAAACCCGCACGTGCAGGCCGCAGGGCGGGGTGACCTCGGTATCTGGCTGGGGTCGCCGCAGAGACGCTGCCCTCCCCCGGTTCCACGAGGCCACGCCTCAGCCGCCCACCCCGGCCGCAGCTGCCGAACAACGGGCGGTCGTGCGGCTCCGCAGCTCCTCTGCGCGGCTCCCGCGTGCTGAGTGGGATGCTCGCGTGAACTCCCCGTCACGGTGTCGGGGCTTGCCCTCCTCCACAGTGACCTCATCCGAGCTAATCACATGTGCAAAGGCCCAATTTCCGAGCAAGGTCACGTTCTGCGGAGCTGAGTGGACATGGTGGGGGGCACAGTTCA
The DNA here is from genome assembly GCF_022355385.1 of Mustela nigripes. Lineage (NCBI taxonomy): Eukaryota > Metazoa > Chordata > Mammalia > Carnivora > Mustelidae > Mustela > Mustela nigripes. Next base: position 83,341,057 of record NC_081571.1, on the reverse strand, counting down.
ACCGCACGCAGGTAGAAAAGGGACATTCCAAACCAACTATGTGCACTAAGATAGGAAGAACTAGGTCCCACGAACCAGTGGCCGGGGTGAAGCCCTTTGTAGACTAGGGCTCTGGGTGCCTTCCACGGGCCACGGATGAGGGGAGCCACCAGACCCTGCATCCCTCCCAGCTCCCAGAGACCCTCTGTATCACTCCCCGTGACAGATGGAAACCTGGCCGACTTCAGAAGGTAGCTCAAGGTGACCTTGGAAGAGCCGTGAGGCAGTGCTGAGTGGGGGCTCACGACCCACACAGTTTACGGGATTCCTGGACAGGGCCACGGCTGGGATCCCGAGCCCCGACTCACCCTGTCCGCATGAGCTGTGCCACCCTGGACAACTCACTGAACGTCTGTGCCCTATTCTCTCAGCCGGACTGGAAAAGCATCAGTTTATGGCTCACGGTGTGGCATGACCGGGAAATCCCAGCACAGGGAGTGAAGCTCCCGGCACCCGGCCCAAATCCTGCAAGGCGATGGTAGGACACTGCTGTGGCTGCCCCCACCCCCGTGCCCTGGCCGTCCCGGTCACCTTGGGGCAGTCCCTAGAGCCGCCCTGGCCCAGAGGAGGTGTGCAGACCCCACGGCCAGCATCCTCTCCTTCTAGACCGTCCACGGAGCGGACAGGCCAGAGCTCTGGCTCTCACGCCAGCCAGAGCACATCCCAGTTCTCAACGACACATGCCGCTTACCAAGTGCCAAGTCAGGAGATGTTCGGAGAACAAACGGCATTACAAATCTTATTTTTTATGCAAAAAAAAAAAAAAAATCACCTTTAGAAACATTGAGTAGCATAGGCTGCCCATGCTTCGAGTTGGTAACACAAAGGCACGTGTGCTGAGTCTCCTCTTTCGTGATTCCAACCTGAGTCCTAACATGTTTGTGACCAGGAGTCAGACATTCCAGTTCTGGGCAGTCACAAGATCGCCCCCTCTGCCTTCCCCCCTAACCCACCTAGACGCACCCGGACCAAGACAGACCGGCAGCTCCTTACCTCTGCTTGGAAGGAGCCCGGCTGCCTTCCTCACGGGAAAGCAGCAGGTTGTCCCGCAGGACCGCGCTGCGGGTTCCGCCCAGAGCGCCAGACATGACAGTTCAACCTGCGGATTAAAGTCTGCGAGGCTGCGTGTGAGACACGTCTAGTGCACTCCCCGTATCACTGTATGTCCCGATCGGGCACCGTGAACCATAAATAATCCCATCATTTATTAATTACATTTCCTAACCTCGTCAAGAAGAATCCCGCAGTGAGGAGCACTGGGTCATGAATAAATGGTTCATTGAAAAGCAACTCTTATTGCCAAGTAGCTGTAAATTAGGGTATGATAATTACCCACTTTAACCTTTTAAACAGGTTCCTCTAAAAATCTCCAAGACGGATGGTTTATTGTAACAACTTGACCTCCAACACACAACAACACAATTAGTTTTGTACCCGCACAAAGGGAGGCTTTGATGAACACCGAGCGTCCCACAGTATTACGAGGCCTTATCACACAGGTACTGAGTGTGGGTGGGCACGCACGTACGCCTCACATACGACATCCACAGATTGTGTCCGACGTCGGCTTGAGGGACCGAGCGAGCCAGTGAGAGTAATGCATAAACCCGGACTGTAATCCCACACGAGCCGTCACTCTGTCATCAGAGCCACCGTGAGGACAGTCCCATGGAATGTGCCCTGCCTGGCAGGCCGCCCCGCATCCCCGAAACCCCAGAAACACAGCCGCCACCTGACCCACACGTCAAGCTGGGACGTGACCCAGCCTCCCAGCAGGGCCCGAAGCCCCCTCCCCCAGGCGAGCCCCTGGGCACAGACAGGAGGTGTGGCCGTGAGCCCAGAGCCCTGGATTCCTGGCCCGGCTCCTGGGGTGAGACCCACGCCCAGCAGGTCCCTCCGTGGTCCGGGCTGCATGCCGGCTGGGGACCGACGGTTCGGCGCACGCCCGCGGAGCGGCCCTGAGACAACCTGACTCCTGTCTCACAGGACCGTGCGGTCGGTGCACCACGTACCATTTCCAGCACCTTCCTCCCTCTCTTCCAGACCTGGGTCTGCACGTGTCACCCCCACTTCCACAGCGGGGCGGGGAGGCCGGGCGCACCCCGTGGGAGGCAGCGTCCTCCACACTCATCTCCGCACACTCGCGTGCCTGTGAGCCAAGGGAGTCGCAGGCAGAACACCCGGCCGCCCCCGGAGGGAGCGGATCTGAGTGCTTCGAGGAGACGCATGGGTGCGGCTGCTGTGCAAATCGGCATGGGGTTTCCTCAAAAAATTAAAAATGGAAATGCCACATGACCCGGTCATTTCATGCTGGGTGTTCTCCCACAGAGAACGAAACCACGAGTTTGAAAAGATATGTGTGCCCTGTGTGTACGCGGCCCTGTCCACGGCAGCCACGTGTGTCCACGGCCCTCTCCACGGCAGCCACGTGTGTGCACAACCTTGTCCACAGCAGCTGCCCCACGAGGCATCCCGGAGTCCTCCACGGGTGACGGGCAAAGGCGCACACGTGCAGCAGGGTTCGGCCGTCCGAAGGATGCGGCCTCGCTCCCCGCGGCACGGGTACATCTGAGGGTCCGACGCTGGAGCGGAGAGTCAGAGGAGGACAGCTCTCGCGGGGGCTCGCTCACGTGGAATTTAACAAAACAGATGAGCAAAGGGAAAGAGACCAAAAACCAGACCCTTAAACCCAGAGAAGGAGCTGATGGTCCTCAGAGGGGAGGTGGCGGGAGGCGGACAGGAGGAAGGCAGGACGGGGGTGAAGAGCACAGGGGTCGGGCCGGGTGCGGACAGACGCCCGACGGGGGATCGCGACACCGTGCACCCGCCACGGAGAGAGCATGTAGGTCGGCTCCACGGGACTAGAAGGAAGCTCCTCAAGGAGAGGGTGGGGGAGGGGGCAGGAGACACACTCCCCTGCACGTGACCCTCCGAGAACGGTGACCCGAGGACAGGCAGGAGCACCGGCCACTCTGGTGAGGGTGAACTCACGCCACAGCCGCCCAGGAGAAGAGCCCTCGTCCCTCCAAGCTCCGTGACCTTTGACGTAAAGGCCTGACCCTATGACCGTCCAGGGCCAGGGCACGGAGGGGGTGCGTGGCAGCGCATAGCGATGGGAGCGAGTTAGGGGTCTACGAGGGCCCCCGAGGAGATGGGTGAGGGGTGGGACAGGGGCAGGACTGGGGGAGGAGCCCTGCCTCATGCCCGTGGGCAGCCGGGCTCACGTGGGGGCACCCCTGCCCACCCACGGCCACCCCAGACCTTCCAGCTGGCCTGCTCCCCTCAGAACGCGGGGCTCGTGTTTGCTCGCTCTCTGGAAGCCGAGAAGGGCTTGAGGTTCACATCTGGGTCAACATGTCATTGCGACAAGGGCAAATGATGGAAAATATCCAGAACGGAATAAACTGAGCAAAGCACGAGTGAAGAACCAGAGAGGAAGGTGACAGACAAGCTCGGCTTTTCCAGGGCACAGAGTGCGGCTGGGGGAGGCTGACGGGAGGCTTCCCGGAGCTCTGGAAGGTTCCGAGTGGTTCACCAGCCACACACAAGCCGGTGCTGAGGACGCGGAGGCTGCTCTGTGAAGGTAACACTGCCGTCGAAGCCGAGGAGACACCCGCAAGTTGAGGGGGCGTGAGGTGCGGGCGCACGCAGACCGTTCTGGGGACAGGCAGCTCGGGAGCCCTCGACGTGCGCATGCCTCGTGTCACGGCCATTTCACTCTAGACGATCTATTCCTAGAAGACCACCCTGAATTCCGAGGGGCTCACTGGGAGGTCTCCCTAACACCACAGAGCGTGGAAACAAGTAGACGCTCAGTAACAGAACCAGGAAACGGGACTCGGACGGCAGCCAGAGGCTAGAACGTTCCACAGCCTCTGCAAACCCCTGAGAAAGCGCTTCCATGACCCGGAGAAATGCTTCTGCTGTCATGCCACGAGGTAAAGCCGGGACACAGATGTGTACCGCGTCAGGGTCCCAAAATAAGCATGAAATAAGCGCGAAATAAGCACCAGAACAAGAAACACCGCATTCTGCTCCGACAGGAACTACGGTCGCGGTGCCTGTCCTCGCGGCCGAGGAGCTCCTGCCCACCCGCAGCCCGTCCTGCTCTCCCCGGTGCCCATAACAACTGCGAGTTCCTTGAAATATTAAAAAGCAACAGGTTTATTTTAAAAGGGATGACATCAATTACAAACGAAGACTCCGGAGTGACCTGTCACCTCCGCCGCCACTCCGCGTCTTTGGAAGTCAAGGGAGGGCAAGACGGAGCTGGGGCCGGGGGCCAGAGCGCGCCCACAGCCCACGGCTACCGCGGACACGTGGAGGAGGAAGCGGGTCCGTGCCAGATCCGGACGCCCGCGACGGTGGGCCCGGGCTTCTCTGCACACGCTCCAACCCGCGTCGACAGCACGAGCCAGAACACGCGCCCCTCGTGCATCTGCACAGACACGGCGCTGCGCTTGCCACATGAACACTCGTGCGCGTTTGGGTTCTGGCACGGATGTGAGCACGTGTGTCCGCGCCCGTGAGTACGAATGGGAATCTGTTTATGAAGTCGTGTGTGTACGAATCCGTTCTGCGAGCACACAGACACACATGTGCGCACGAGCATGTGCTTGTGCGTGCGAACATGCTCGTGAAGAGGAACATGGTCCTGTTCGTACACACACGACAAACTCTTCCCCGGCCTCCAGCGACAGAACGCCAGAGACAAGCTTTCTCTCCCGGCAGCGACGCGATTGGACGGTGACACTGACTCCTGGATGAGACCGTGAGAGACAAAAAAAAAGTAAAAGCCTCAGATCAGAATCATTCTAGGAGTTCTGCACAAGCGGATAGAGTCCGTTTCATTTTTCATCTTTTAGATAAATTTTATACCAATCTGCTTAGGAAAAAAGGTCTGGTGACCTTGAAGGTCCCACTCTTTATGTTTGGAAACAATGACAAGCAGGCCTTTTGTGTGTCTGTGTCCATCAGCGGGGCAGCTCAGGGAGCGCTCTGCTGGGTAAATCCGCCGGGACGTTGTAAACTCTCTCAGTGTCACTACTTTTAACTCAATGGAAGCAGCGAATCCCTCGTCTCCAGGAACATTTGAGAAAGGTTACACAACAGAAGAGTTTACAACGGAACAAATATCTTTTTAGCCTGAACAGCAACAGACATTACAAAAAAACACGATTATATCATCAGGAGCTTTCTTCTTTACCCATCGGGGGGTCTGTAATTATGTCATAATTCATATTTGATTGTTTCATCTGAAGACCATTATCTCATTTCTTCATGATTGTCTTACTCTAGCTGTTTATATTTTTTCCTATTCAAAATGTCATAATCTTCAGGCTAAAACACTGAGCTTAGAAAATATTAGTTTTGTCATGATTGATATATGTATATGATTTAATTTTTATTTTAACTTTTTAAGAAAATTGAACTGTAATTCAAAGATGTCTCGTGTCTTAACTATAGGAGTCTCCATCCGAATGTTTTAAAATATCACATTGCAATGGGCATTCACAGCTACGGTTCCCTTTATAACAAATATTAAACACTTTTTTGCAGAATATGGCACTAATTACAGTTATAAATATTTTCAAACAGAATAAAAAACACATACCCTTCAAAAGCTACAGTTTCTTAAATGGACAAAAGAACCGAAACCCAGCATTCCTACTGAGAAGTAAACGTGACATTGAAATAGCCTTGTTCTTCGGAAAGCAGTCATTTCCAAACTGTGATGGGAACATTTCTATAAAATGGTTTTGTGAAATTCAGAAAGACTATTAGCCACAGTTTTAGTCTTCGTGCAGACCTCCTGCTGGAGGAAGCTGAGTTTGGATGAAGCAAAGGAAGGAGATCTGGCTGCTGGAGAGGGAAGTGTGTGCAGAGGGGGCACGTCCTGGAGTCCCAGAGCCCTGGGCCATGGGTGAGTTCATGGCACCGACGGGCGTAAGTCTTTGCTCACGTGTGGAAAGCGACGCCAAGTGGCTATCACCTGAACCGGTGAGCACCCAGGGTACGACCAGAGTCACCCCATGGTATGCTGGTGCAGGGGTGACAACAGGCTTTCTGGTGGGGCTGGATGCCCGGGGGGCCCTGCTCAGGCTTGGACAAGTTCCACGGTGGAAATGTTCCCTCATGGCCGATTTCAAGCCATCACTGGGACGCTGCTCCCAACTAGGGGCTGGGAAGACAAGTGCAGTGGCCTTACGGTCCACTGAGCACGCGTGACCATAAACCTCCAGAGCACGGACACCGAGAAAACACAGTACATGCCCTCAGGGTGATGGTCTAAGTACTGGTTGTCTGTGTTTCTTACATAATTTACCTAGTTGTGCGTTGGCCAATGTGATTTCAACGACGGCTGCTCACCACGAGAGCACAGACTCCCCACATGGTCGCCGGCCGCTCTCGGGAAGCCGCCTCTGCGGACCCCACACCGCTGTTTGCCGTCGCACCTGCGAACGTGCCTGAGCCACGGGCCGCCAGACACGCACAAGGAGCCAACAAGAAAGGCGGGACTAAGTGAATGAGGGGACAAGCAAGAGGCCCTCGGGCAGGCATCGGGGAGAAGAGAGACGCGCATCGCACCGTCCACGCCGCCCAAGCCACGCTCGAGGGAAACACAACAGTCTTCAGAAACTAAAGATGTGATTAAAATGAAAGACCTTATAGAATGAAAAGATTATGAAATTATTCAGAAAGTAGAACAAAAATGAGTGAAATGGAAAAGAAAGCCAAAAACAAGGAAACACGTGGTCCACACAAGAGAGACTATTTGAGTGCCGTAATTCCAGACAAAGCAAATTAGGAAAACGCAGCCGGAGGAATGACGAATGAATGAAAGGCCATTCCCAGGTGGGAGATGGCGAGTGTCCAGGCTTCCGCGGCCGCCCTCCGTGCCGAGTGACGGATAGACACCCACACGTCAACGTGAAGGACTGAGCTCCGGAAGCTTCAGTCTCTGGGGTCAGAGGCAGGTCCTTTTAAAACGCTTCCAGGGAGGGGCAGGAAGGAGTCCATTCCAAAAGTCCAGACGCAGCATGGCCTCGAGGCTCTCAGCACCAGCAGCTGGGAGATGAGAAGACAACTTTGAGAGCTGAGGGACAATCCCACACAATCTAGAAGTCTATCCCCAGCCGACCGCCCACGAAGGACAGTTGCAGAAAATAGGCCAGCAGGTGAGTGGAAGATGGGAGCCCCCCAAAGGATGGCAAAAGCGCCAGCGGTTGATGTGGGGTCCAGGAAGCGGGGTCCAGCCGGTGGGGTAGTTAGGCTGTCTGGGGTGGCCCCGGGCAGAAGAGTCCCGAAGATCAGCCAGGTGGCGGGTCGAGGGGGCCGTCATTCCAGATGGGACAATCACAGGGACTTACAGACAGACCCATGGGAAGTATGTTGAACATGTGGAAATAGAACAAAACTCCAGGAGAAAAACGGACCTGGACAAAAGCCCCGTTGTCGTGTATCCTTGAGTCAGCACTGATGACAAGCGGGTGCCCAAGTTCCCATAAATACCAGGCATCTGTGTAACCGAGTGTTTAAGTATTCCTAGACAGAGGACAGCAGACAGAAAGTACGCTTCGGAGACCGCGAAAGGAGGCTACCCCTTCCTCATCCTTCTAGGTCGGTCAATACAACCTCAGATTGAAGGTCAAGAAAGAGCGGTGTAAGCCGAGTACTGGCAAACACGGAGCAAATTCCAGAAAAACAGCTCGATGCCTGCAGAGAGGCGTGGGGAGGAACAACGGGAGGGTACACCACACCCTCTGACCCGACGGCTGAGAACCCAGCCCACAGGTGAGAAGCCACGACCCCCAGCCCCCAAGAAGCAGGCCACTGACCAGTCAGAGGCGGCCAGCAATCCCGTGATGTGGCCGAGGGTCAGACACGCTGCAAAAGCAGACACGGCTCAGACCTGCTGCCCCAGCAAGGTCTCAAACGGGGAGTGCTGGGGCTTCTGGGGCCAAAGGACCTTTGTCCCAAGGAAGGCATTTCTCTGGGTGACACGTCAGTCTCCGGGCCAGTCCTGTGGAGTATTTTCAAGGTCAGCTCCTTGCCCGTGCCCAGCGAGCATCCATCCTCCCCCAGGGCCGCCCGCGCTTACAGGGACCCGCACATACTAAGGCAGCTACAGTCCGAGGGAAGCGCACTCCCGCTTTTTCCCATCTGAAAACAAAAGAATGCCACCATCCAAAACAGACGCCCGTGTCGGGGGCCGGCGGGTGACGTTGCAACAGCAGCCAAAGAAGGAGAGAAAGGCAGCAGACCTGCAAGGAGAGGTCGACTCTGGCGCAGAAAATGTGTTCACGGGGAAGAACCTCCGGCGCAGCTGCCTTGCGGAAACCAAGCTTTAAGAGGCCTGCAAAACAACAACGCTCATCTCTGAATGGACCCCCGGGGAGGCCCAGCCTCGGGGATGACCTCCCACGCTACGGGGACGTCCCCACTGGGAGGCCCTGTCCCTGCAGTGGGCTGTCGCACCTCAATGCAGACACCACAATGCGGAACCAGAGCGTGAGGTCCAGGCGTTGCCTCTCTGGGGCCTCCCCGGCCTCCCCTGCTAGCACCCCGGGGTGAGGCCTGCAGGGAGCCGGCTTGGACTTTGCTGGGGTCCAGATGTTCAGGGGTCGACACCCACCTGCCGAGTGACCTTGGCCAAGGCCGCGGAGTCCCTGCCTCGCTTTTCGCTCCTGCTCGTCAGTAGCCGCATTTGGGGGAAGTAATAGAAACCAGCATGTTCAAGTGCATCCTGAAGACTGGGTTTGATTTTAATTTTTCTGCTACAAAGATAACTCACAAATAAAACCCAGATTTAAGGGGAACGCTGAGGGAGCCTGGGTGCTAGAATGTTCCTTCTGAGGTTGCAACACTGCTACCACAGCTTCATCGGAAGGAGAGCGGAGTGTCCGGGGCAGGCCTGGGCCGCGCATTTCCCCACCGCCGGCCGCTCGCCCTGATGCTTGGGGGAGAAAGGAAGGCAAGTAGCCGAGAACAGGGACGTGACTGGCCTCGGGTTTTCAGCCAAACCTTAACAGCGAATGAAGGAAGTTGTCCTCCGGGTTGCTAAGGCAGCTACCTCAGAAATCTTTTGGAATAAGAAGAAAGAGTAATCCGTGATTAGTAAACAGAGCCATTATTCAGATGAGAGAAGAGCAAATCTTTCTTGCATTTTTTTTCCTGAGCAACAGGTGCACACACCCTCAGTCCAGAAAGGCACCGTGGACCCCGGGGCCCAGGCTGTCCACGTGTGCAGGCCGCCCCCGGCGATCGGTGGTTTCGGCGCCGACAATGGTGTTCGGCAAGAGGGACCAGCAAAGCGCAGGTCCGCGGGGACCACGTGTCCCAGCTAACGGCTGAGACCCGGTGACGTCTAAATTTCCTTTTGCCTTCAGTTTAATTTTATCTGACACCGGTAAGACGTGATTTTGCTCTGGAGACAGTATTGAAGGCAGAAACTCGTTCTCCCTCGCAGACTCTGAGAGTGAGCAAGTGTGCAGAGGTCCGGGGGCACGGGACATGACAGTGACCCTGGGCGAGTGGACATCCTGCACTGGGTTTCACCAACACCTGATGGCATCGGGTCTCCTCGAACTCCCAAAACAGATTAAACTTTGACAACTCAGTTCTCCATTATAATAAAACGACAGGGCTTGTGTACGGAGGGAGCGCTAATTGCAGCTTGTTGACATGACCAACGTTTGACTCAGATTTGAGCTAAAAGCCACACTTCGAACATCCTTGTGAACCAGGGAGGCAGGACCTCCCCAGAGAGAAGGTCGAAACGCTGAACGAGTGGGTCACGTCTCTGTTCCTCCCCAAGGCTGCTCTCAGCTTAGGGATAAAGGGGAAAGGCCGTCTGCAAGACAAGAAGGAAGTTGCACAGAAACAGGACTTTTGGCATGTTTACAAGCTTTCCGGACTTCCTTCCCAGAAAGTGTGTGGCTGAGATGACGTTATGAGCCACTTGCCATTTTTAGAGCAGAAAGAAAGGTTTCCAACGTGAGACAGGTATTGCACCACGGTCTGCTGGGGGGCCTGTCTCGTCCCCAGGGTCCTGGTGCACCGGTGGCAGTGACTGCTACTTTGTGACGAGGAAGGCCCTCAAGTGCGCAACAGGCAGAACTGTACCTGGGCGGCTCTTCACACAAGACCTCGCGAACCGAAGGGCTAGGGACTCCCGTAAAGCACCAGCAGGAGTCAAGAATGAGAGTGCAGGTCGGACAATACACAGAGACATTTGTCCCCGTGTAGCCATCTGGTCACTCCTCAATGAAAGGAACCCTGGACCCGACACAGAGGGTAAAGTAAAAATCGAAATAGAATGCCTGAATTTTCACCGGCCGTGAACTGTGAGGGTTGTGCCCAAGCGTACTGGCCTCTTGCCACGAACTTGGCCTGTGCGCAGACTGGGGCTTCCCCGGAGAGCCCGGGGACCAGCGCTAAGTTCCCTACTAAGGGCACCACATTTTCTCCCAAGCAGGTGTGTCCCCTGGGGCCTTCCCAGTCTGTTGCATCTTATTCTGGGTTCTCTGGTGCAATGTTAGCATTTCTAAGGAGTTCCACACACGGGTGACAGCCCCTTCCCCGTCCACCCTGGCTTCCTGTCGGGTGGTTGACAAAGCTTCGCACCCCAAGAAGATGGGCAGCACCTAATCTGGCGCCGGGGGCCAAGGAAGCAGGAGCTCAGGACAAAGCAACAGGCCACGGGGCACCTAGTCCTTCCACTATGCTCTCTCGCCCCTACCTCCTTTCCCAGCCCGTCACCAAGGGCTGTTCTTACGCCACGTGCCTCTCGCTCCCAGCCCAGGCCTCGGCCCCGAGTCCATCTGCTGGCGACCCAACCGTCTAACCGCTTCCAGAAGGAGCCCGGCTGCAGCCTCTTCCCTGCCCAAGGAGCCGCCCTCGCAGTGGAAATCCCATGCCCGTTCTCCGCTCAGAAGCAGATTGGGACACTGGCAGCCTGTGACATTGGCTGGTGTCTCCTGCTTGACCTTTGACCATGTGGTCCCACTTGCCTTCACTGTCTCCGGGTTCCGTGCGCCCTCGGACAGTTACCTTCCTTCCCGACCTCTACGGACGTCTTCTCTCCGCCTGGGAAGCCCATTTGGCCTCAGCCAGGGAGAAGTCTGTGCCCGGGTTGTGTGTGGGGGACCAGGAGAGCCAAGCAGCCCGTCTCCTTCAGCCCCGAATCCCACTGTGCTGGGACCTGGTCCTTCTGGCACTGGCAACAGGCCCCACCAGGTCCCCAGGGCAGACGCACAAGAATCGTGGGACGCCGCTCCCCACTGGTGGCCCGCTTGGTGGCTGGGACGCAGAAGGGGACCCCCCGCTCTGAGTAACGACCCGGCAAGTTGGGGACCTGCGTTCGCACCTGCGCGGGAGGCGACCCGTCGAGGGGCGCATGGGAAAAGCACTGATGTGGGGAGTAGGTTATGAGCAGGGCCTCAGCGTCTCCCACTCACTATGGCGGGACAGACGCTCAGCGGCCACACCCTGCCGACCGGCAACGAATCTGACAATTCCACAGTGGCTGCTGTCGCCTGACGCCCCTGTCAACAAACTGAAGCACAACCCCTGTGTCTGCTGAAACACCGTCCAGGCATCAGGTGGGCCTGGACGGAAAGAACTGAACCCAAATGTCTGACTCTTTTCTAACTTGGGTGTTGGCCTCGTGGTCATACTAGAACCAAGCCACAGACACACCTTCCCAAGACACAGGTAACACATAGGTACAGTTAACGCGCTCTAGACCCCCATGTGGCACTAGCGTCACGAGGGCACCCACATTTCGAGGCACGGTCCGAGCTGACACCTGATCGCTCCTGAAGCATCTCCCGAGCTCTATTCCCTCCACTCTGTCACTTGATCTGACAACCTTCACTTTCCAAACAAGGAGACGGAGGCCCAGAGACATTAAGGAATCTCCTGGGGGTCACTCAGCTTCTGAGCGGAGAGGTGCAGCTGTCCCCAAAATACCCCCAGCGTCACCCCCAGAAACATGGTTTCTCATGACCCACAGCTGACCATGCATCCTCAAGGCTCTCCTGTTTCTCTGAGACCTTTAGCTGACACTGTCGTCCCGCACAATTTCCAGCCAGCAGGAGGCCAGGCCATGAGGTTTCAGCTCTAGCGCTCAGGGCCAGGGAGGACAGGGGTCTGGGGCCGGCCATCGCCTACCAGCCCGGGCCAGCCGTCAGCGTCCCCGCCAAGCTCACGGGGCTGTGGGTGGAGAACGTGCCCTTCAGCAAAGGCACGTCGTGTATTGATGGGAGTGATGGCCTCCGACGCCACCCAGGTCAGATCCAAGCTCTCATCGGCCTCGTGCAGCCCACGTGTCCTTTGTCACAGAAACAAGAAGGAACAAAACAGGAGGCCGTGCGAGTCGTCATCCCGCTGCCCGTGGTCTGGAGGCGGAGAAGACCAGACAGAGACTGTGGGGAACACCCAGCGTCTGGGCCCCTCGGCCCCGGCCGCGTTAGAGGGAAATCTCAGTGCACCCACTTCCAGGCATCAGGGACAGCGAACACCTACGCTGACGACACGGCATCTGAGTCCTGGAACGATTCGGCAGGATCGTGTCCGGAAGCATGACAGAGGCAGTCAAAGACCAGGGTTTCTCCGCCGATGACAGGACCATATTTTTAGGGTGTTTTTTTAGGACATCTGGAGGTAAGAGCTTCTGCTCCAGAGTGCAGGGACCTCCTGTCACCATGAAACTGCTAATGGGACGGGGCTCCTATCAACGATCGTTCCCGGAGTCTCTGGCCATCCGGAGCACGAGAAAAGCAGAAGGAAACGGAGAGGGACATGGGACCGAGGCAAGGAAGGTGGGGGCCGGAGGGAGCACACCCAGGGACGAGAACCGCGAGAACCAGCCCCACACTGCGGCGGGCTCAGAGGCCGCACCGTCCCCACCTGCGCGCCCGCCGTGACTCAACCGGAGCAGGAATGTCGGCTTTCATTCAGGGCCACCATCGTGCGGGGCTTAGACCGGCTCATGCGGTTCTCCCCACACGGCAGACCAGCAGGTGAGGGCTTGCCGAAGACAGCCCCATTTTCCGACAAGGACACCAAGGCCCAACCTGGGAACGTGAAGGAAAGTGTCCACGTCACGGTCCGCTTAACTTGCTGCAGGCGACCCAAAGGAGCAGCACGGAGCGCCCCTGAATCCAAGCGCCCAGAGACTCTGCGGACCAGGGGAATCTCTCCGTCTCTCTCCTCCACATCCTGGCTGACGCCACCTTCACATGCTACAGGAACGTGGATTTTTCCGAGTCCACCGTAATGAGTCACCCTCGATTATGAGACCCACGTGAACCTCTCGGACCTGACCCAGAGATCCCGCGGCTTCCCTCCAACACGAGAGAGACCTCGGGGGCGCCCGGCTATCCTGGCGGGTCTGCTCCCTGCCGCCCTGACTGCCCAGCCGCTCAGAAGCCAAAGAGGCCCCGCCTCACCCCAGCACGTATCCGTCCCTCTTTCTGGCTGGAAAACCGCTCAAGGCCCAGCCTCCCTCCACTGGCAGATGGGACCAGGGCAGGGACACTTCTGTTTGTGGACATCCATGACGGCTGGTAAAACTGATCATAAAACACTCTTCTTGGCTGGGGCTGCTGTGTCGAGGGTCAAAGTGTGGGTTTCGAATCTCAGTTCTCCTGGGATGGGCCAGAGCAAGGGCAGCGGCATCCAGGGCCCGGCCTGTCCACCTGGCTGAAGTCACTAATAACTGAGCATGCTCAACAGATCCCCACAGAGCCAAGCTTCCAACCCAGACTTGACACAAACTACTCTGGGAACAGAACAGCGGCCAGAGGCCAGGGGACCCAATTCTGGGCCCCGAGGCAGGTGGAGGGCGGGCCTGGGAAGAGTGCTCCCACCTCGTCTTGACCATCAGCGGGACAACAGGTTTGCAACATCGCAGCAAACAGACGGAGCGCAGGAAATTGACAGCAGCTCCAACTAAATTATGGCTTAGAAGACGAGGATGTCCCCAGAGACACTACACAAGGGAGCCACTGGCCAGGCCCAGGTGACATTGAATTGAATTGAAAATGGTCCCTCCTGATTAGCATAACAAAAGTTCCAGCAGTTAAAGAAAAAGTCATTCTGCGTAAATGAAAGAAGAGGAAAAAGAAGCCCATCTTCCTATAAACATCGTTATCTTTAAAAATGTCCAGTCATCTGAGCTGTGTCGTAAACAACGCCGCACAGAAACGGGCTCTTCAATCGTTCCTCTCGGTCTGTATTGATTCCTCTGTCACCTGGAGGGAACTGACCGGCTGTTTAAAAGCACAACAGCCACACACACGTGCACACGAGCACACACGCACATAGAAATGTTTTCTCCCACTCTACGGAAGACCAAAGGCACACTTGACATCAATTACAAACCAAAAGTGAAAAGTGAAATTTGGATAAAGTCATGTCAGACTTATTCCAGGATTTACTTTATACCAGAGATTCAGAAAATTAGCCCCATTTATCAAAAAATGTTGATCGTTTTTATTATTATTTAAATTAAGTATAAATTTTCAGAATGAGCATCCACACATAAAACAAAGCAAAATAAGAATTAGACCTTTGCAAAAATAAAAAGCAGACTATCTTGTCCTTCACTCAGTCAGCCCCACACGCCAGGCCAGGCACAGCACTACGCATGTCTCACAACCAACTTCCAAGGGCTATTACTGTGCCCATTCCACAGATAAGGAAACTGAGTTCACAGAAATTACACCATTTAACAGGTCAACTGAGCCAAATTTGCTTTATGTAAAGATAAATTTAATAGGAATCTTATATTCAAAGTAAGTTCAGGCTTGTTCTATCTGTCCTACTCACTCAGTGAGCCTCCAGCCCCCATCCTGTCACTATGGTCCCCTGTCCTACCCCAGAAGCACCACTCGTGGCCCTGAGCAGCGGGCGGCTCGCTCGAGGAGCCCTGGGCCAGGAGTGACACCACCCGTGCAGGTCAGTGTTAGGTGTGAAATGAAACCACTGTTATCAGAAAACCCCAACCTTTGGAGTCTCTGATCACTTCATTCAGTTTTCTGTTTCAAAGGCCAGTGGATTTTTCTTTTAGGTGAACGCTACATAAATAGGAGAAGAAAGCTGCTTTGAGGGGCACCCAGTTCTTAGTTTGCCCCAGAAGCCGTGATATGGCCATGAAGACAGAAGTTTGAAATTCATCCCGGACCTGACCGCAGCTGCCCAGTGGCCAGCCACCAAGCGTGCCAGGTGTACTCCCTGCCGGCGGTGTCTGCAAGCCCGGTCCCGGGCTGGCCCTGCTGCACCCGTCAGGCCATCCCGCTCCGACAAGAGCCTCCAAGGGAGATGCCACGGGCCCCTCCTCATGGAGAAGACCGAGGCTCAGAGATGCTGGGGGGCTCCTCCAGGGCACACAGCTTGTCCGCAGCAGAGCTGAGGGAGTAAACCAAGTATGGGGCGCCCCAGCCTGCGGCCACCGCAGTGCCGTTAGCACCTAACGAAGCTGATGAAGCTGATGGCTCCCAGCGCCAGGGAGCCCCGGACCAGGCTTGCAGGAGACTACATCGGCTTCCTCCCGCCTTGCGGTTGAAACTTAGTTACCAACAAACACGGTTGAAACTTAGTTACCAACAAACACGCTCCCGCTCGGAAGCACACGGCGTCTTGACACTCAAGGTTTCGGTTACACCCCACAGTTTGCCAGCCAGCTGCTGTTTTACCCTCATCGACCTCAAATGTTCTCTCCCACCACTGTTCCAAAGTTTCACCTCGACCTTTTTCTGTCTAAAGAACCAAAATAGCCTCTCTAGGGATGCCTGGGGGTCGCAGTGGGTTAAGTGTCTGACTCGGGATTTCAGCTCAGGTCGTGATCTCAGGGCCATAGATCGAGCCCCCCGGAGGGCTCCCTGCTCAGCGGGGCGTCCGCTGGAGAATCTCTCCCGCGGCCCCTCACCCACCCTCTCTTCCTCTTGCTCTCAAAAATAAATGAATAAATTTTTTAACAGGTCTTTTTTTAAGATTTTATTTATTTATCTTACAGAGGGAGACACAGCGAGAGAGGGAACACAAGTGGGGGGGGGGGTGGAAGACGGAGAAGCAGGCCTCCCGCCGAGCAGGGAGCCCGATGCGGGGCTCGATCCCAGGACCCCGGGACCATGACCCGAGCTGAAGGCAGATGCCTAACAACTGAGCCACCCAGGTGCCCAATACATTTTTTTTAATAGGCTTTTTGAAAAATCTATTTTGACAATTTCCCATCTAAAATAGAAATCGTTCCTTCCTGCCTAGACAGTGACAAGGGAAGCAGGGGGGCTGCAGCCTCAGGAAGGCGGCTTTATCCTGAGACATAAACACCTGCAGCAGATCAGCCCGTCGTACGTCTAGATCATCGGCCTGCGGGGGGCGGGGGGGTCCACTGGGGCGAGGCCGCCCCAGGGGACTTTCTGCGGTGAGGGAAGCGTCCCACACCCGCTCTGTCAGAAGGGTGGCCGGAAGCCCCACGCGGCGCTCTGAGCACTTGAGATGCGGCCAGTGTCCCTGAGAATCGAAAGCTGTAACGTATCTAATTTGCATTAACTTGAATTTGACCCCCCGCAGCTAGGTACTGACCTGCTTGTCAGAGCCGCTCAGCGGAACACGGAATCATCTCCGGAGAGTCAGACCTCTTCGTGCGACACGGCGGCCCGTGGCCCCTGCACGCGATCATCAGACGGATTCCCCGCGACGAGCAGCCCCGGGCACCCCGGGTCGCTCCGCGGTCCTGACCACACATCGTTTAGCATCCTCCTTCAAGAACCCATTACGTACGTGGATAAAGGTGACTTTTAAAAAAAATAAACAGTGTGACTCTGCATACGGATCGGTTCACACGTGTGGACAACACTGACAGATGGGGCGTCCTGCTCTCGCCTTCCGGACGCCCGAGGACAAGACTGGCCATGAGGCTGCCTCCCGCATCCTCCCGTGGGGACGCAGGCCACAGCGAGTCTGCTTCGGCCCCCAGACGGCCAGCTGCCCGCATCCCCTGTCAACTCCGCCTCCTTAAGAGTTTGGGGCCGCTGCTCACTGCGGGCCCACGGCTCCCTTCACACACCTCTGCTTGCTGTCAAAACCATATACAAGCAGGTCAGCCCAACCTTCCCTGCCCGATCTATGTCCCACCATCTGCGCACACGGCTTCGAGCCCACAAAAGCCAGATGTCCTGGCATCCGGGGACACAGCCCCCCACCTCCACCAGCGGTGCTGCTGAGACCCGTCCCCAGGCCCAGAGCTGAACTGGACCTTATTTACAGCTCGGCCGGTCCTGTTCCCTCTTGTCCTCATGGCCTTTCCCACTTGTCCTTCCAGACGCTTTCACGGTCTCTGCGAGGGAGCTGGCAGCACGTAAGGTTGACAGCCAGCCTCTGGACCCAAGCCGATGGGGCCAAAACCCCACAGAAGCAGACCATGGAGAAAACCATTCAATGCCCACTTTTATCAAGACAGCGGGCCCAGGGCTGCTCCCAGGAGGGGGTCCGCTCTGCATGAATACAAGAGGCCAGCACAGGGCCCGGCACGACGGAGAGACCCCGGGGAGCTCTCCAGACGGCTGCGCGGCCCGTCTGCTCTTGGAGACCCATCATGCCACAAGCCTGGGACAGGTGATTCCTGGAAACACACACGTGGCCCTGAGCCACCATGTCGGGGGGGAGCGCCACCAGCACTACCGCAGTAGTCAGACTATCTCCATCCAGGGGCCAGTTCTCGGACTTCAGTACATGGCACCGCTGGCCACCAGAAGGCCTGTCCCCTCCTCCACATATGGAGACACAGGGAGTCCTGGGTCTGCCCCGCATCCCACTTGGGGGGGGGGGGGGCTCCTTGCTCAGGTGACTGTCGGGCCAGCCCCTATTTCTTCTCATCTCTGCCTCCCTGGGGTGGCAGCATCCCCTCCGACCACCGGCCTCCTGCCGGCCTCTGCCATGTGCCTCTCCCAAACTCTGGCCGCTACCACCAGTGCGAGAGGCAGAGTCATGTCCTCGGTGGCCCTCAGCCCTCAAAGTGCAGGCCGTGACCTTATTCGGAAACAAGGTCGTGCAGATGGAGCTGGTTGAGTTGAGGTCAACTGGGGGCCGGTGGTCCTTATCCAAGGACAGCGTCCTTACAAAAGGGGAGGTGAGGACACAGCAGAGACCACAGGGAACGCCGTGGGGATGCGTGTTCACTCTCCATCAGGACTCCTAGCCTGGAGAACTGTCCTAAATCTGCAGAGAGCAGAGCTCCTCACCCCCTCACCCTCCACCCACGACACTTTGGACACGAAGCCAGCCATGCGGACCCGTGACCAGACAGGTCCTACCAAGCTGCACACCCCAGGCCCCGTGCCCCAGTGTCGGCGGGAGTGCCCCGGGGGTTGGGGGAACGGGGGGCAGGGGACGAGCATCCAGGAGTCGGCCACAGCAGGAGCGCGCAGGCACGGCTGGCTGGCACCTGCGGGCTCGCCGCGGCCGCAGGGGGAGAATTGCGGGGGATCACGGCGGCAGTTAATCCTCGTGTCTGTAGCCGAAGTCACCGTGCTCCTCTCAGGATAGAGTTGGAGTGAGGAGAGCCTATCTATATCTGTAAACGAATGATCTCATTATTTGGGGAAATGAAAGTTTAAGCTCTGTAAAACAGACAATCCCACGGAGATCTCAGCGGAGGAACCTGTGCGCACAGGTGTTCGCGGTGATAAGGCGCGTCACCCTTTATCTGAGCGCTCGCAGGCAAATATTAACATAGCCATGAATTAAGCTTTTAATCCCTTTTATTATAAATTGAATATCTTTATTTTAACAAACATCAACAATGCGCATCATTGTCGTCCCAACTATTCATTACTATTCCCCGCAGTGCGCGCTGACATGATACGCCGGCGTACACGTGTTCCTGCGGTGGCAGGCGGCCGCCCCGCGCTGCGCGCAGTCCCTCCTTCCTTCCCCGCAACAAAGAGGCACCCGGTGTCGGGAAGGAGGCCTGGATCCGTCGGCGTGTGGGGCGGCCGGGCCCAGCCTCATGTTGGACACGGTGGCTAGAAATCCAGTTTTCTTCCTCTGAAATACTGAAGGGCTTTGCCTGAGATCAGAGCAGCACAGTAAAGGGTTGGTGGGGACCAGAGGCTGGGCAAGGGCACCGGGTGGGCCGATGGGGGCCCAGACTCTGGCTCACGTGCAGGGACACATGGTGGCAATCGAGGCGCCGCAGGAAGACAGAGCCTCAGGCGGTCCCCAGAGACACAGGACACTTCCTCATCACGTCAACGCAGTGCATGTTCCAGAAGCTTCTACACACACGCGGCCTGGGCCAGGTCTGCGAGGGGCAGGGTGCCACAGCAGCGTGAACCAGACGGTGCCTGGCAGAACATGTCTCGGTACCTCACGGAGGCACGAGAAATCAAGAGGAGGCACTGATCATGGGACGGAGGCAGGTCGTGGGCTGGAGACAAACGCATCACCAATCCGGAAAACATGCAAACACCACGGCAGGAGGCATGTCAAAGAGGAAGCAGCCTCCACGTGGTCGTCCCACACGTGACTCTGTAGGTCATGGTCCTTGGCCGGCGAGGGAGCCAGGCCTGCCACGTTCAGCAGCAGTGCAGGGAGCATGGCGGGTCTGCGATTCTCCCCAACCTCACGGGGTCGTTTCCAGCCAACCGTGCTGCCTCCCCCGTGACCTTCACGTGTGATGTCTTCATCCTCTCGTCCAAGCACAGTTCCACTTCTGTCCCCCCCACACTCAGGGCACACCCATGAGCCCATACACACACGCACAAGACCTCAGCCTGAGGTTCACGGAAAGCGAAGTCATTGGAAATAGCATGCAATTTTGTCGCCTGTGGTGTTGGGGCTGCTGGTCACTCCCTGCCACCCCGACCGCCGAGGTGACACAGGGCCGGTAAGGAACCTGGATGAGCGGAGCGGTCACTCCCACGAGGGGCAGCAGGGATGAGTGGAGCGGTCACTCCCACCGGACAGCAGCGGTGCCGGACAGCAGCGGAGCCTTACAGCTGTGTCTGCCACGGAAGCGTGCGGCAGGTCTGGGGCGCGCCGCTGCTATGGGTAGGGACAGGGACTGAGGGAAGCAGGCCGCTGAGGCTGCTTTTGTGAGCAGGGTGGGGGCTGCACCGTCACAGACACTGGGCTCTGCAAAGAACCTTAGAAACACAGTTCCAGATGTCCCCATGTGCCGTACGGCGTGGGATGGGCCAGGGGACAGACAGACGTCCGTGATACACAGAGACCACGCAGCCAGGAACCTGGAGGGAACGGCAGGCGAACACAGACATCGACAGTTGCCTGAGAGCATCAGCGGGAGGCCGCCCGCAAGCCCCCTCTGCTCCGGCTTCTGTTAAACTGAGTTTGTTCCCCGGGTCTTGGGGGTTGTGATGTGATGTGATGCCGTGAGCATCACCGATCAGAAAGCGTCACAGCTGCCGGACGAAACGGAGAGCAGGTCTAAGGCCGTCGGAAAAAGACTCACGCTGAGGGCGTAACCAGCAGAGCTGAAGGCCGTCAGGATGTCCACAGTGTCACCTGTGTTCCAAGCTGTGCGTCCAGCTCAGACGACGCAGAGTAAACTTTGTCCCCCAGGGACCTGCTGACGGGCGTCCTCGCTCTCAGGCGACGCGTGCCGCCATCTCTCCAACCCGACCGTGGCACTGTGATTAGCTCCAAGCAGCGCTTGCCTGACGTCCCAGAGGCAATCCTCAGGGCTCCGCAGCCACTGACACGCTAACACTATTGCCATGATGTCCTGCTCAGCACGCAGAGGCCGTGGCCACCACACCTGGCAGGACAGAGCCCACGTCGTCGGCAGGTGTGGCCACGGGCTTCAGGTCAGAGAAGCGAGTTCCCTGCAGCCGTCCCGCTGCAGTCTTGGGGGGCAGGGTGTCAGAGGCTGGGGTCACCCGGAAGCCACGGGGAGTGACACGTGCCCTCCCCTGAGGACACCTCCCGGGGGACGCCGGCAGGGCAAGGTTGACAGTGCGCCTCAGTCACTCCCATGGCAAATAGGGACACTTGCCAGGCGGGACTAGAGAAACACCTGCTGCAGGTCCCACGCAGGCTGTGGGCTCACGGTCAGTCCTGAGGTCTGCAGAACCCACCTCTCTGAAGGCCCCATTTTGGGAGCTTTGGCTGAATCGGGAGATGCAGGAACAGCAGGGTCTTGAAAACGACACTTTGCGGAGCACCTGCCTTCGGGCCTTGCAAATCTCTCTGCGCATTTGTCCCTGCCTCGTATTTTCTTTTTCTCGGGGAAAAAAAAACAAACTTCTGTGTTAACGTACGCCTTACACTTTACCAATTGGCTCTGCCTTTAAATGAACACACATGTAGAATAATATTTTTAAATTATAAACCTTAGGTATGACTAGAAAAATCAACTTCGATTTGTTAATTATTAATAACGAATATTTGCTCTTGCCTTGAATCTGTCCTTTGGATTCATAGCAATAAAATCATGCCTCCTTCTCTTGGACTCAGACTACGTTGGTCCAAAACAAATTGGCCCCAAGACTCCTTCCCGTATTTCTAACTTAACTTTCTAACTTCATAGACGCAAATGCTGTTTACTTATGTTGGCTCTGATACTTCATATCAAACAACTGCTTCCTTCATTTTTCTTCATTCTCTACTACTAAAGTCATTTCTTAAAAATGCAAGGCAACTTTTCTTATAAAATTTCTGTTTTTCCCACTTCTATGGGACAGAACTTGACAGGAAAAGTGAAAATTTCTGGATCAGTTAGATGCCGGTGACCCACATAATTCCTTACTGTCTCCAGGACTCCAAGCTCCCGCTCCCCCAATGACCGAAACACCCCCGGTGCCCACGGTCTCACGGAAACCTCTCCACAATTCATCCTCTGATTAATAACTCGCTTCCCATACACATCTTGCAACCACAAAGGTCCCCACTTATCCTGAGCTATGGTCCCCCTCACAACCAGCTGCTCCCCAGTGTCTGGACACTAGCAGGAGGGACGGGGCTGAGTGTGCAGGCCGCAGACTGGTCTTCCATCCTTGCAGACTGAGTAAACACTTCAAGAAGAAGCAACTGTAGTGACAAAAACGTCATCAGCCTCAACAGTCGGATGCCCCACAGATTTTGAGAGGTGTTGGCCCGAGTGATTCAACGGTGAAACTGTAGGGAAGTTCAGATGCTGTGGGGCCAGTCGGCCTCTGCGGGAGAGCCGTGGGCTGCAGCAGGAGCTGGAAAGGTTTGGGGCAACCTTCCCTCTGTGGACTGGCCTGCAGGAGCCCAACTTGCCAGTGGGGGAAGACGGAGGGACGGCAGGCTCCCCCAAGCCTCCCGCCTCCCCCAGGTAAATTCACTCCCCACGGGCAAGCTGGGGACAGGCCCCACCATCTGGGGAGGGTGGCTGTTACCCAGCCAAGTGGGAGGAACAGTAGCTCATGAGAGACCTAACCTCTGGGGGCATCCTGCTGAGAGACCAGACATAGCCCCTGCCCAGAGGACTCACCCGAGACAGATGCCTCCAGGGACGCCAGGCTCCTGGCCGCAGGACAGGGACGTGTGGGTCGGGGAAGAAGCTCTGGACACGCATGACAGGGACGGCGGCACCACCAGGGGGATGTGAGGGATGTCACTGAACCGGACGCCTACAATACGGCGGAAACTGTGAAACCGGACGCCTACGATACAGTGGAAACTGAATTTTATTCGTATGTGTTTTACCACAAGTTTTTAAACTGAGTAGAGGAATTAAAGCAGCACCTGTGTTCCGACAGCAGCTTCAGAGGCAGCCTTCAGGAGCGCGGACTTCCTCAGGCCCCAGGTTATCTCGTGTAAAAGGAGTATCTGAGGTTCGTTTGTAGGATGTAATTTAAAGCAGCAGAACCGATCTCCCTGGGAAGTCTGACACACAAACCCAGAATCAAGGCTGCTGTCCTTGCTCCGCACCAAGAATTGTTTCTGTCCATCAAACTAATGCAAATCGGCCAAGTCAGAGCTTCTCAGGTCCAGCCCGGCATCTCGACACAACCCAAGAGACCTAACAACACAGTTACAAACCCCAAGACGTACTGGTCGGCCCCCTCGACTTCCCAACATCCGCAGTTTCTGATTCACTGCACCTGACACATGGGAAACATCCAACGGGAAGTTAAACTCATGCACCCACGATGATGCCCGAGAACCACATGCCGAGGGCCCGGAGCCCCAGAACCACACCAAGGCCGCGTCAGGACTGCCACAGTGACTCCCGTTACCAGCAGTCCCACAGCCAGCTGCCCAGCCACACTCCATGCCCTGCGATGTATCCAGCCACATGCGTCATCACTCTGCTGGCCACCAAGGACCCCCAGCCCCTGGATCTCTGGGCCTATGATGGCGTGACCTTCCTGACGCCCCGTGTTTCAGCCAACAGGCTGTGAATGGAAATGCTGCCTGTGAGCTCTGACCCTAAGCACTGAGTAGCCAGAGGAAGGCCTCCCACGGCTGCCGCGCTCGCTCCTACCACAGCCGACTCCCAGGGTGCGTCCTGGAGGCAAGAGACCCAGGCTGGGACCCAACTGGGCCCTGATGAGCCTTCGCTGTTTCCAGCCGCGGAGCTCTGGGGATGGTCGGTTTCCTTCACAAGACTCAGCTTGTCCTGACTAGCACGTTACGCCAGTGCCCGGTGCCCGGCACTCCCCCCGAGACTGGCCAGGCAAACATCACGGACACACAGAATCGTAACAGAATAAATCCTCCAACGAGCTCATCCCAACACACCCAGTGAACATGCCCACTCGGTGCGCAGCGTCTAGGAACAGCCTTTCGAAGCCCATGTCCCGAGGCCAGCTCTTCTGTCCCACCCCCGTCCCTGTGGGCTGTGGTCCGCCTTCCAGCGGGGCGGGCCACCTGCTAGCCTCACCTTTGTCGCAAGTCCAGGAAGGAAGACCAGAACCGAAGGACCGTTGGGCCGGCTGGGGTTTGGCTCAGAGAAGACGGTGACGGCATCAGCTGTGACAGAAGGAGGGAGACTGGGAGAGCGTTCAGGGACCCATCGGGCAGCCCACAGCCCAACTCTTACGAATCAGGGCCCTCCTTGCCATTAAACTCGTTGTCATGTAGCGTTAGGGTCCAAACTGGCGAAGGGGAAGGGGGCAGTTGCCCCAGGCAGCTTCTGGGGAGTCGGATCACAGCCCAGCAGCTGCTCGGTGCCGCTGGCTCCGTGAGGGGACGGTTGATCCCAGCGCCGCCTCCTGAGGTAATCAGCCAAACGTGGGGGAGACAGGATGAAGGTATCTCTCGCGAGCACATGCCTGGCACGGTTTACCGGAATGCAGACGAGCAGCCCTGCGACCGCGGGCCCAGGCTTCCCTCCGCGGCGTTCCCTCATGGAACAGAATTAATTAGAACTCACAAGCTAAATAAACCGCGGCAGGAAGATTATCTCCCTCCGTAATTGAATTGTGAACTCCGATGCTTGTGGGTTCAACTGTCTCAAATTAATGAGCCCTGTCTGGTGGGATCCCAGCCCTTTCTTGACGTGGAGACCCTACGCCCAACCACAGCGGCGGCCGTTCTCACAACCGGCCCTACTGTTGGCCGCAGTGACCGTTTACTTTTCTAAGAATTGAAAGTCTGCTTCTCGGGGCAGCATGGCGGGTACATAAAGGACATGCGAGGTTCTCTCGATCAGATAGATGACTACAGTGTTCTTAGTCAGCTTGTAGGACCCAGACTGGAATAAAACGAACAGAGCTATAGCTTCTATTGATTTAGCTTTAACCTTTGCATATGTAAGATTAATCCAATCTAGGCTTAAAATACACGTGCTCCGGTAAAAATTCTAGTAATGAACACTTACTCACTCAAAACCTGCCCCTAACACGACTGCCAGCGTCAGCCGGCAGCAGAGCCCCCTTGCTCTAGCCCGTAATCGTTTCTGGCAGGGTAAACCCGAGAATGTTCGCGACCTCATCTATCGAGGGATGAGTCAGCCATGTGTTTCTCCCCACTCCATCCCCTGGAAAATTGAAGAGCAAGTGCTTCCCTTTCAGATGGCACCATTTTATCACCACTAACAAGGACTTGATCCAGAATTGAGCCCCACATCCCTGACAGTCATCACCGTGACTCAGCGGCTGCATCGTTAAGGGCCTCACGCCGCAAACTGAACAATTCAATCATTCTGTTACCACGGGGAGTGTTCTACAACGGGTGCGCTGGGAAGTGCCCAAGCATGTGACGTTTTTTCAAGTTGTCACTCAGGTCATTTACTTACTCTTTTTTCCTAATGGTGGAGGTGAGCACCTGTTATAAACGCTTTTCTAGGTTGGTTTATTCCCCCTTGGCTAAACTAATTGCAACCATGCAGAACTGCACTTGAATTTCAAAGCCTTAATCAATGGCCCAGGCAACAGAACTCACTGCGTACACAGACATGCCCCATACGCTGCCTCGCGGCCTCTGTGGGACGCTTGTCCTGCTCTCCTGCCCCACAGCCACCCCACGATCCAGAGCCTGGACGAGGGATGGAAGAACAGAGACGGCCCGTGGGGAGGAGCCTGAGCTCGGGCAGAACATCCTGACACAGCTGGGCTCTTCCCCCCGGGGTCTGACAGGCTCCTCTGAGAGCTGGAGCAGGAACAGTCTCACACATGTCAACTTGGGGGCATCCCAATGCTTCCCCACTCCACCCTGTGGTTGTGATGGGGATGTGGTGGCCAGAATCCCACCCCCCACAGCTGGTGTGGGGGCCCTGCCTGCTGGGCCTCGACAGCCAATGCACCCACATTCGCTACATCCTGGATGGAAGTTCTGCCAACTACTAAATGGAAGGGGACAATGGTGCCTTCCTCCTGAGCGTGCCGTGAGGACTCGTGGCCGTATGTGCACAGGGCTCACGGCAGACGTAATAGGAAGGTATCAGGCATGCCTGCCTCGCGAGGGGCCAGGCGCCGGGACCCCACCAGCCCCACCTCCGAAGCGAGGGGCCTGCCCTCCAGACCCGGCGAGAGCCCCCAGATGCAGCCCTTCTTGGGAGCTGCCTTGTCCAGGGAGAGCCACCCAGCCTGGGCTCACCCCTCTGGGTGCAGCCCTCATTGAAGGTGGCCCACATAGGTTGGAAAGGGTTGGCCCTCTTGCTGCAACTCAGGAAAGCTTGGAGGACCACGCAGCTTCAGAGTGCCCCATAGGGCCGGCCTCTGTTGAGAGCATGGCCAGCCCGGTCTCTCCCGGACCCCCGCTTCCTGTTTCCTTCCTTCCTTCCCATCTTCTGCTGAGGGTCCCCAGAACTCTCCCAAACAAACGTCCTGCGCACGGCCTGGGAACCCGGCCTCCAGGGGTCAACCCAAACTCTGACTCAGAGAACACCTGCTCGGTGGGGATTTCTCTGGAATCATCACACAGGCATAAATCCTGAACCCACAGCACTTCCCAGCTACAGGCAGCCAAGAACACACTCTTAGGGCAGACCCCTGCCATCCATCTCTGCTCTCCACAACCAGAGTCTTGGGATGCCAGCGGAGGCCCCCTGCTGGGTAGGACACATCCGTGGGCAACTTCCGTGGAGATTCACCCGCATGTGCCCCCTTTAATCCCCTACAGAAGGGATTCGACCTCTGCTTGCACCTACTCCCACCAGGGCCTTCATCTTCTCCAAGGAACTCAGGACCCCGTACCCTGAGATTGCACAGGTCGGCAGTCTCAGCCATGCGTGGTGCACAAGCAATAAGACAAGAAAACCGAATGAGGGCATCAAACCCAGGACTTCATTCGTAGTAGTGCTCACACAAAAGCTAAAACTGCAATCTAAAAAAATAATAATTTAAGCTTTTAAACAGAAATTAAGTTCAAGAAAATGCTGGTTATACACTAGTGACCCTCAGCATAGGGACGGTGGCACAGAAATGAAGAAGTTTGAGGAAGAGGCTGGGGCCACTGTCTGTTTGGGAACACTAAGAGCGTTAAGGCAGGCTCTGCTCGGACGGGAAAACTCACCCACCCCACAGCCTGGAAATTACTGCCACCAGGTGTTGGTCTGCGTTTCATGAAGAGAAAGGGAGGCTGCTGAACAGTGTCCATCCAGTGCTCTGAGTTCAGCCAGACCAAGGGCAAGTCTAGAATTATTTGGGGGTCCCCTTTATAACTTTTACTGAAAGAACTGGATCGGGGTTTAGCAGTGGCCCATATTAAGGTGCCATAAGAAATGGCGGATGAAAGCTGTCCTCAAAGCTACTATGAACACGACATTCAGCCCTCGAGCTAGTCATCTCTCTATGACGACCCCCGGGAGGGTCTTCTCTTAAGACTTGATCCCAGAGATGACAGGGCGCCTGGTGCTCCGTTGGTTAAGCTTCTGACTCTTGGTTTGGGCTCAGGTCATGACCTCGGGATCGTGGGACTGAGTTTTCTGTCACTCCATGCTGGGTGTGGAGTCTGCTTAAGACTCTCTCTCTCCCTCTCCCCACTCCCAGAGAAAGTCTAACTCCCCGGGCTGAAGCCCTGCTGTGTGTTTGTTGTGTGCTTCTGGGCAGCAAGTGTCAGACTGCACATCTGGACTGAACCCCTCAGAGGAGCGCACAGCACTTTGTACCAGTAGATGTGCAACACAAGTTTATTAAGTAAAGGATAAAAACGTTTTGGTTTTTTTTTTTTTTAAGGTTTTATTTATTTGACAGAGATCACAAGCAGGCAGAGAGAGAGGGGGAAGCAGGCTCCCAGCTGCGCAGAGAACCCCATGCGGGGCTCGATCCCAGGACCCTGAGATCATGACCTGAGCCGAAGGCAGAGGCTTTAACCCACTGAGCCACCCAGGTGCCCCTGGATAAAAACGTTTTTAAAAAATAAACAGAGAACTTAATTAAGAACAGAGTAATAAAAACAACGGGGCACCAGGTAACGAGCGTCCTGTGATCTAATGACGGCCAAGAAGGGGGCTAGGAGGGAGTGTCCATCAGCGCGGTGACCATTTCCACGAGGGAGGAGGCCCGGCAGCTGGCCACGCAGGACGCTCCCAGAAACTGGGACGTGGACCCGAGTCCCTGCCCATGCAAGTTCCTTCTGGGACACGTTAATTATGTGCACAAATGCCCTGCCCAAGCTTTGAACCTCTGCTTGTCACCGAAAGAGAAAGCCAGTCAACGTCCTGGCCCTCGTCCTGTGGAACCGTGTGACACGACGCAAATCCCTGTCTGTCAGTGGGTCACAGCTGGGCTGCCATGACGAAGGACCGCAGGCTGGGAGGGAGGTGACAGACACTGAGACCAGGAGGGCAGCACCGGCACGAGCCCCCTCCACCCCCCCCCCCCCGAGCTCCCTCTTCCTGGCCCTCCCTTCCCGATGGAGACAGAGGCGCTCCCTGTCTGAGGACCACTGATCCCGTCATGGGGGCTCTACCCTCAGGACCCGATCACCTCCCAAAGGTCCCACCGCCTAACGCCCCCACCTGGGGACGGGGCCCAACACGCAGCCTACGGCGGACGCATTCTGCCCCTAGGAGCTGCTCACTGGGAACGTGCGCTCCCACGGCGAGAGACACGGTTGGAGGAACTGTAAGTGTTTCATGAGAAAAGTGCACTGTCTGGCTCAGGAGAAGAAATTCTGATTCAAACTCTGACTGCAGAATCAGGTTTCCAGGACAAGAACTTCGCATCCACGGGGAGACCCCCCAGAGAGGGCTGAGGCTCGTTCCTGCACCGCTCAGGAGCCCCCGGCCAGGGTGACCAGACTCAGCAGACAAAACCCAGGACACCTGGTGATTCTGGATTCAGATGAACAACAGTGTCCCCACGGGACCCTCGCAGACTGAGGAATGATTTGCGGTTTATCTGAAATCCAGATCCAGCTGGGGGTGTCCTGGAGGACGGCGCGCACCCCTCCACCTAACGCCCGATGACGCGGTCAGTAGCGCTTTCTGGAGCCGGCGTGGCCAGTACGGGTCATGCCAGCCTCCCGCTGGCGGCGCTTCTCCCCTTTACAATGGGGCCAAGAAATAAGCCGTCCGCAGGGCTTACTCCAAAACAGGGAAGGGAAAAGGGGCTTCGGGCTCTGCTCACGTCAAACCTACCACTGTGCCATCAGCAAATTAAAATCAATTGAAATCAATTTAGCCGAGATAAAGTCTCCCTCCCGGGCTGAGGCTCATCTGCTGTGCTAACAGCTCCCGGCGATGACACAGGTGCTTGTAAATTAATTAGCCTGTAGAAACACACCTTAAATGAAGCTCCCAGAACGCCCTGGCAGGGAGCCATCCTGGTCCCACGAGCTGATCAGCGTCTGTAAATATTGAGATTTGATAAAGTAAGCGGGGCTCTGGCAGCAGATGGCTGGGGATGATCTGTTGACACCGCCGGCGACGACTCGCGGGGAAGCCTGCGCTCCGCACGCCTCCTCGGGGAGCCGCTGGAGGACCCCGGCCCCTCCACAGCTATTTGCCTCCTAATTGAAAATCCTTATTCCCAGATGGAGCCAAACGCGCCGCTCCAGGCACGGCTGTGCGCGGCTTGACTGTTGATATGTGGGTAATTGCTTTCAGTAATGCAGGTTAAATGTGACATTTAGCGCTTAATAAAAATTACCAAGGCCAAAGCCGTTTATCATTCTTACACTTTGGGTTGTCACT
The DNA here is from genome assembly GCF_022355385.1 of Mustela nigripes. Lineage (NCBI taxonomy): Eukaryota > Metazoa > Chordata > Mammalia > Carnivora > Mustelidae > Mustela > Mustela nigripes. The sequence goes on along the minus strand of NC_081571.1, from coordinate 83,311,443 downwards.
TCTAAGGGGATTCTCAAAATTCATTTGAATTCTTGAGAAGGAGACAGGCAAGCCTAATGCAAGTCACTGCCAAGATATCTTGATTTGCGAGGGATCGCTTCCCTCCTCCTCCTCCTCCCCCCTCCCTCCCTGCCCCCCCCCCCGCCCCCCCCGCCTCCCAGCCTCCTTCCCCCTCCCTTCCTTCCTTCCTGGTACTTTTAAAAGATTTGTTAACAAAAAACATTCCAAATTTCCGATCGAGCTCAGCGCCTCTCCTCCTGTGTACTTCGTGTGTTGGAGAATAACCAAGCAGCAGCTGTTGTGTGCACAACACTTCCCAGCCGACAAGGCTCTGCACCTCGTGCGCGGGGCGCGGGGCGCGGAGCTCAAAGTCACTGGCTCTGAGCAGCGTAAGGAGGAGACCCGGGGGAGAAGAGCGCGCCGGCCTCGGCGGACACCAGCCGCAAACGGTGCTCGGCAGAGAGGGGGAAACCGTTACTTAGATCCCCAGCTCAGGTTTCCTCACCATAATTATTTCTCACCGACAACGGGAACAATTTAGAACTGGCCTTTGGGAGAGGCCAGCTTCTGGGAATAAGGGGCCCTAGAAAAGAACTCCCCTGAGACCCCGCAGCCTTTCCCAGCAGACCTGCATCCAGAACTTGCCGGGGATGCTGACAGGCGGCAAAAGTCACAGAGCCTCGGGCTTCCTCGGTAGAAATCCTAGAAGAAACGGCTGTGCCGAATCTCCCATTTATCTGGTCATCAAGAGTTTCCACTTTCCTCCATTCCTCCCTCCAGAACAGTCCACCACATTTAAGTCTGGCGCTGTGGTCTGAAGGTCTGTGTCCCCCCCACTCATATGTTGAAACCCCACCTGCTGTGTCATGCTGTAGGAGGGCAGGCCTGTGGGAGGTGCTTTGGTCACAAGGGTGCACCCCTGTGGTGGAGTTAGTGCTCTTATAAAGGAGACCCTCGTGGGCCCGGTCGCCCCTTCCGCCATCACAGCAAGGACACAGTGAGGAGCCACTGTCGGCAAACCCAGAAGAGGCCCGCCCCCAGCCCCCTTCATAACCTGACCACACAGGCTCCCTGACTTCGGACCATGAGGAACACATTTCTACACTTCAAGCCGCCCAGCCCATGGCGTGTCGTCACGGCGGCCCGATGGATGTCACGTCAAGGACAACTAGTTTTGTCCTGGTACTTTTATCACCCCTGCTGTCCCTGGAAAAGATGTGGCAGGAGGCAAAGCAGGTCTGGAAACCGCATCTCAGCAAACCTGGGAGTTCGGCAGCACGGTCAACATTTGTCTGTCTTGTTTTTCAGGCAACATTAATTTTCCACTTGGATTAAAAAGAAAAAGGACACGGGTGCTTTGGAACAAAGGAGGAAAGTTTGAAAAAGCACAAAGAGGAAATAAAAGTATTCGAAATTTCATTGTCCATGTCTAAGGGAAGCTCATTTTCTGGGTAAGCAGCGGGAGAGACTGACCATGTGGGGTACAGCACTGAGCGTTCAGCCTCTGGCCCCAAGTCGTCCCTGTCGCTCTTGGCTTCTCCTTCACATTTGTCGTGCACGTGTAGCCATGCCCTCTTCATGTTCTAAACAATCATTTCTAAAGGCTGAGCAACATAGCACTTTGTGGATGTCCTAGTTCACATGTCTTAAAGTAAACATTTAGGCTGTCAATCATTGTTAATGATGACAAATAACACTGACTATATTAGTGTATGAATATTGTGCGTATTCTTGATTCTCCTCCAACGATGAACTCCGTGATAAGAAATTGCTAAGTCAAAATGTAACACATTTATACTCTAGAAAAATCTTGGGGTCAGACTACACTCCAAAATATCCATGAGAACCTTCAGTCCTACCATCGTGCTGGGTCTGCCTCCTGTCCTTCCCAGCACTGGGCATGTGCGTGCTCTTCCTTCGCCAGTTTAATAGATAAAATAACACTCACTGTAATTGAACAGTGTAGTTGAACATTGTAACAGAGTTACAGAGTTACAGAGTAACGGAATTACTGGCCATTTGGATTTCTACCTTTCCACATCGCCTTTGAGTTTTCCACCAGATGTAAGTCTTTACTGTCTTGTCTTGCAATCTCTATGTAGTGGATAAAATATGCCATGGACTCGTATTTGTCACAAATGTTTCACCTGGTTTGTAATTTTATGTTAATTTATATATATATTGAGGAGATACAGGAGTATTTCTTCTTTCTTTTTACTTGGCTCAAACTTAACTTTGCTCCCTTTAGTGTTAAAAAAGCCTCCACATCCTAAGATTATACAGTTATAATATAGATTTTTTTAACTGACTTAATTTTTTCATTTAATCATTCAATATCCTGGTTTTTTGTATATGATATATGAAGTTAGGTAATTAACATTTTTCCTCTGAATAGTTAACCAATCCTTCCAATTTTCCATATGGAACAGTCCTCTTCTTCCTCCCTGAATGGAACGTTGCATTTATTGTGCACTAACTACATATCTGAGTGCATTTGGGAGTTTCCATTTTTGGCTTATTGATCTGTCCATCTGCTCTTACAGTAGCAAAACGCCATCTTAAGTATTACAGCTTCATAATTTTTGTGAATCTCTGGTGTTGATATTTCATGGGTTCTTTACAAACTGGGGCTCAGAGTTCCAATACCCGAGACCAAGAGCTGCGTGCTGCGCCATCTGAGCCAGCGAGGCATCCCTTGCTTTGTTCATTCGTTCTAATTACCAATTTAGCACATATAAAATTTAAAATACTTTGCTCATGTTCTGAGAAAAGGCCCATTGCAGTTTTATAAGAACTGCCTTATACCTTTTTTTTTAAGATTTTATTTATTTATTAGAGAGAGGGGGGAGGAGAGACCACAAGCAGGGGGAGCGGCAGAGGAGGAAGGAGAAGCAGGTTCCCCACCAAGCAGGGAGCCCAATGCGGGGCCTGATCCCAGGACCCTGAGATCATGACCTGAGATGAAGGTAGATAGTTCACAGACTGGGCCACCCAGGCACCCCACCTTAAGCCTCCTATAAATCACTTTGGGGAGGGATGATACCTTTACAGTATCAGGTTTTTCCAACTGGGGCCGGACATGACACTTCAGTCACTGAAGTCTCTTTCTCTAATTTTGTCTTGCCGCGGAGGTATAGTTTTCTTATTTAGGTCCCATACAGTTCTTGTCACGCTGCATCCTAGGTAAACTTTTGCAGCTGTTGCTGTAGGAGGAGAAGGCCCTCCCAGTTCTGTTATCTGACTATGGCTGGTACGTAAGAAAGCTCTCCATTTTGAACATTTAAGCTGTGACTAGACACCTTACCCTACACTCTTACTATTCCAATGGTTTTTCCAGTGATTCTTGAGTTTTCTAGGTAATCTTAATCTGAAATGACAAAATTATCTTCTCTATCCTGAAACCATTTGCTTCTTTCCTTTTTCTGTCCTATTTTGTCTGCTGGAAACTCCAGGACAAGTTAAACATGCAGGGTGCTAGTGGGATGCACGTGTGTCCCCAGGTCAACGCAGTGCCCCATGGTTTTCGTAGTGACGAGATGCTGGCTGGGGGTGAAAAGACAGACATCTTTCATGTTGTTGAATGACCCTTCCATTCCACTTCTGTACATCTCTGAAATCCCCTCCATCTTATCTCCACATCTCCCACCTAAACTGTTTTATAGAAAAATTCCAATAATCTGTTCCGACTCTGCTCATTCACTCGTAAATTCACTTGTTCATGCAGCAAGTACTCCATTTCCTTCATTTGGCTGAATCTTATTTATTGCAAACACACACACAGAGACAGACAAATTACATCCGCTCATAGATTCATAATCTTGCAGAGACTTTCTCTGTCCCAAATCTGGGCCTTTCTGTGCTCCCAGGACGGCCTGCACACACTCTAAAAAACCTGCCCATAGCTGTGTGTGCTGGCTCATTTCCAAAGATGGCCCATGGCCATGCCTTCTGGGTTGCCTACCCCCATTGTCTCTGGACTAGACCTGAGTCCCATGAGCCAGTAGAATGGGCTAGAATGACACTGTGCTAGGCTCAGGCCTAGCTACCGAGAGGACCAGCAGCTTCTGGGCCCCCTTCTTGGAACATGATGTGTCGAAGTTCCGAACCACCCTGTAAACAGTCAGTACTCCTACTGGAAAGACCAGAGAGACTATGTGGGCACCACATGGAGAGGGGAGGCCCCCGCATGCCACCATTAATGTTTTGTCCACAGATGACTCCAGCACCTTCTGGCCGCGACCACATGAACGGCTCCAGAAGGATCCGCCCCACCCCGCGCCACTGAGCCCAATCCACCTGCAGAACCTAAGAGGAGGCCGCTGTGTGGGTTGGTTACACAGCAGGAGGTAACCACACACTTTCTATCTCACGGATTTACTCCCTTGTCTCCCCAGATAAGCCAAAAGCTCCTTGGAAATCTCAGCCAGTCCTGCATCCCGACGGCTGTATCCTGGATTCACAGACCTATGAGGCAGCAGCGGACACAGAGCTCAGCTCAGTCAACCTAGAGCTTTTGACTCAGAAGAAATGCTGAAATATGAGTTCACTTCACAACCTATCAAATTAAAACCAGGATCAGAGTTGACATGAACCTTCAGATTTATCAGATGCATTAAACCTTTGACAACAGTTGTTACTAGTCAATTCTGCGACTTGTTCCTATAACTTACTTTGTTTATACATTTTACCCAATATATAAACCTCAGAACCAGCTTGGCTTATAGACCGTTGCAAACTCAAGTGAGCCCATGAATGCAGAATGTCTGTAAACCCTCTATCATCACCTACAAATGCCAGGAACTATTATTAACTTGTCCCTCCCTCAGTTTCCTGCTATCTGTGAGGGGTCTCGGGCTCTGAGCCCTCACAGCACAGCCGGGAAGCCGGGCATGCGGAGGCATAACTGTGCTCCAAAGTTGGAAGTGATGCATCCCTGAGAGGTGCCGAAGAAGAATCCGGAGAGGGAAGGAGACAGAGGGGCAGAGGTGAGGAGGGGAGAGGGCTGCATCTCACTTAGCCTTAAACAGCAAATAGTTTGGGACATTTGCAGGTGGGGAGAGGGGCTTTCCAAACGGGGAAGTGGCCCCAGCAAAGACACCAAATGGGCACACAGCGGGCGTCCAGGTCCACGGGAGAGTCCGTAGGGTCAAGACCACAAAGAGAGCCATGGAACTTCAGGATTTAGAGGAATAACAATGTGTTATTTTATCGGGAAACTGATGTGAAGTTGGCAAGTCTGCCAGGAAGAGGGAAGTCAAAGGAACAGACAACAACTCAGACGCTGTCTTTCTGGGGACTAGAAGCAGAGAATCCCGGGTTCACGTCAGCCCACAGGTCCTACAGTTGAAAGAGGATCAAGGAATTCTAGGATTTCAGAGCAGCAGGGACAGGACAACAAGCAAGACAGACTCATGAGCTCAGCTAAGTGAACGGATACTCAGCCCTAGGCAGCGACACAGCTGTACCGGATGGGAAAGGATGGGCATCATCCCCGAGGCCTGGTGGATGGAGTGTCCCGCTGCTCTGACCCCCAAACACCCCACAAGTTGATCCTGGCTGACATAGGGCCCCCAGACACGGCCCATGTGACAGCTGATGCTCGTTCTGACTCGTTCTACCTCCAGGACGTCGCAGCTACTCAGTCCTTAAAACGTGATTCTTGGTTACAGATAGTGGTGTCGGTGTGCACATCGCAGAGGCGGAGCCCTCCCCCGTGGGATTAATGCCCTTCAAAGAGGACACATGGAGGGGGCCACCCTCCTCCTCTCTGCCAGTGTGGACGCCTCGAGAGGCTGGCCCTTCTGGGAACAGGAAGGAGCCCTCACTCAGCAGACGCCCAGCTGGCCGACGCCTGGGTCGTGGGCCTCCGGACTCCATAACTGTGAGAAATAAGTGTCCGCTGTTGACGAGCCATCACTCCGTGCTCTTCTCTTACAACACCCCAAGCAAACACACCCTGAAAGATGCCGTGCTGGGCGGGTCCCAGGAAGCAGCCCAGTAAAAGAGCTTGAACTGTCAGACGGCCCATCAGGGTGCGGATGGGCACAGCCGGGCCAAGAGGACGTCCTGGGCGTGGTGGGGATTCACTCTGGTCTTTGATTCCAGACAAAAGGGATCCGAAGCACCCCATTCACTGAAGCCCTCTTTCCAAACTGGGGATGGGGACCCCCCCAGCCCTGGTGAATCCACACCCAGAAAGGTAAGAGGCCACGGACACACCCAGGTGGGAGGAGCCTTCCTCGGCAGCCACATCCAGCCCCGAAAGCTGCACTGACTCTCCAACATCCTGAAACACACACAGGCCCCTTCCGTTCAGGGGACCCTGGCTGTTCAAAGGCCAAGGACACACCACATTTTAAATCTCCTTGAGGCTCTCCTTCAGCATAAGGCGGCGAGGGAGTTTGCTGGGGCAGTCACCTCCCTGGGGATGAGCCCAGGCCGCCCTCCAGCCCCACAGGCCCTATAACTGGACCAGGGTCTAGAGCTTCGCTGGGATTTTAAAACAAGAGCAGCAAGGCCTCTGCGGCAAGCAGCGGGGCCAGGAGCATCGGCCACTCGGAGAGCATTTCGGTGACTCAAAGGTACAGACTCTGTCTCCCCCGCCGGACGGGGCTGTCAGCGGGGCGAGCTCACAGCTGATTCCCGGCTGCGTCTGTGCCTGACACGGGGCCCCGGGCAGAGCAGTGGACTTGGGAGAGCAGCATCAGCGACGGAAACCATCCCGGCAGAGCAGCACGACGCTCACGGAGCCGCACCGGACACGGCCCTGAGCGGACAGCCCTGTCCGTGGATTTCCTTCTTGACTCCTTGTCACAAATGTGATGGCTGCATTTCCTCTCAATTATAGAGCAGATGCAGTACGAGGTTGCTCGCTTTCCCTCCTCAACAGCCTCTCCCCTCCCCTCCCGCCACCCTTGGCGCACACAGCGGATCAGCAGCCCCTCTGGGGAAAATAACTTTGGAAAACTGCGTAGTGGATGGTAAGTGGCTTAATGGGTAATAAAATGGCTTGTGCTTCAGAGACTGCTATTTAAAGACCAACTTGACATTTTATGTAAAATGAACACCCATTTTTAGAGAACCATGGGACCTCACCCAGCTTTCCTGCCAAATTGGCTGTTTGTGGGGGACGTCTTCCTTCAAAGCCAGTGAGATGCCCCTTCAGAGACCCATTAAGAAGACGAGGACAGCTGCTCTTTCCAAACACCCCAAGCCACGGGCAAAAACCAGAAGTGGCGTCTCAAACTCCACAAGGTAGGCCCGTAAGCCGGCGGCTTAAGGACCAAGCCTGTAAGCTTGCACGCGCCACCGCTGGGGTAGAACTTGAACCCGGGGGCCCCTGGGGTTCGCTGGCACCCCGGCCAAAGCCCGGTGCCAGCCTCAACACTCCCCCCTCCGGGACGGTGCCCTGTCCCCCCCGCTTCCGCCCTGCTCCTCGACACCGCCGGCCGGGCGCCCGACTCCCTCCGCCCCGGCTGCTGCCCCTTCTCCTTCTCCACCGGCCTCTGCCGCCGGACCTCCTCCTGGAGCACAGCTCCCCGGGCACCTGGCGGGCCCGGTCAGGGGACCGTGAGACTCTCGACCTGGGGGCGGTGTGTTCGAGCCCCATGGTGGGTATAGGGATTATTTAAAAGCGAAATCTTCTTTAAAAAGCAAATGAATAATAAAGTAAAGCACAGCTCTCCCCAGATGAAGTCCTTTGATGGTTCCCGAGCCTTCCGTGAGGCCCGACCTCTCAGCAGGACAGCCAGCGCTCCTCCGCGTCCGGCCTCCGTCCACGTGTTCTCTGAACTCTTGCGGCCAGCAGGGGACAGGCACTGGGCCCCGGCAGACGGAGCGGACGCGCTGGGATCCTTTCCAACCCCTCGCAGCCCGGCCCGGCCACGGCACACGCTCCCGCCAGCGAGACGGGAGCGGGAGGGGCCCGGGGGGGTCTGAGGAGCCGCTTTCCTCACAGGCCGGGCCTCGGGCGGCTGCCTCCCCTCAACCAGTGTCACGGTGGCTGTGACATCTGAGCGCTGGCCTCCCCCACGGCCACAAGATGCCAGGCATGGGGACGACGGCCCACAAGCCAGAGGTGGAAACCGAGCCCCCTCGGTGGGCCTTCAAGCAGCTAAGCCAGCGCACAAGCCCCTGCTTCGGAATCGTGTCGTGAGGACAGTCAGTCCAGTGAGGACAGTCAGCCCTCGGAAGCTGGTCCGTGATGGCAGCCTCAGGACCCCCAGCTGCTCCGCAGACACACGCGCCCCCAGCCCCAGCACCTCCGCCCCCAGTGCTCCCTCACGCCTCCATCTGGTTCCCACTCCTGTGCACCTCGAGAGGTGCCTCCTCAGCCTCCCGGGATCCCCCGAAAGCCCCAGCTGTGAGTGTGGGGTCCTCCCTTCCCTCCTGCGATGAGCGTCCCTCCTCCTGCTCCCTCCTCCGGCGAGGACAGCGGCCGCACAGCTCTCCACACCCGCGCTCGGAAAGGGACAGAGCAACCAGACCAGCCGCCCGCAGAACGGGAGAACACGAGCTCTAAAGTGAAGAACACAGCCGGGAGACAAGGGGCGGGAACGGCTGCCCACCTCGGGGACAGACGCCCGAGAGTCTGGTACCCCGACACCTGCACGGTGTGGGAGGGGACAGAGCTCCTGCCTCCCCTGCTCGGGCCAGTCTGGATCCCGGCCCTGCCCTGCTCCGACTGCTTCTCCAGGCCAGCCGCCTCCAGACCAGCGCAGCTAACCTGCGGCTACCGTCCGCCCCTTCGTCCACTGGGCCCACGTGTGCTCAGGCCCCACGCACCACGTGAGGCACAGAGCGCTGGAGAGCCAGCGATGCCCAGAATGGCGGCGGGCTCTGTCCCCCCTCGGCTGGCTGCCAAGCAGTGGCCCACGGCAGGCGGGGGCTGGGACAGGGCAGAGGTGGGCATATGAAAGGGTGCAGGCGGCGAACCTTGTCCACATGCGGGGAGGACAGCTGAGCTCAAGCCTGAGGCACGCGTAACGACTGGCCAGAGGGAGAGGGCATGAGAGGCAGGTCCGGACAGAGGGAGCTGTGGTTTGCCACGGCCCAGGGGACAGAAGGTGTCCGTCCACTCTGACAACCAAGAGCATGAGCGCGGCCAGGGCAGGCGATCCGTGGGAGGTGGAGATGGGGCCGTGGCAGGACGGAGCAGCCGCGGGCATAGGGTCACTCCCGGGTGGGTCGCGGTGTCGAGCACTACCCTGACCCAGGGCCATGAGGCCTGGACCGCGGGGGCCCTAAGCCGGGCGCTGCTCTAAATGCTCATGGGCCCTGCTCACGTCATCCGCACGCGGCCTGAGGGACGGGCTCCTGCGGCTGAGAGAGCTTGGAGAGGCTGCGTGAGCGACCCCGGCACAGGGCTCGGGGTTCTCAGCCACCCCCGTCTCCGTCACGGGGCTGGCCTGCGCCCTGGCCTCTGGCAGTCAGTCGGCACCAGCACCCGCCCGCGGTGACAACCACGATGTCTGCAGACGCTGTCAACAGCACAGGGGACTCAGGAGGAGCGGCAAGGACCGCTGACCGCTGGGCGGGCTGGGCGTGAAGCCAGCTCCCCCGGGCCTGTCTCCGGACCGGCTCCACGACCCACTCACCAAACCCAGCTTCAGGGAAGCCAGCGGGGAAGGCGCGGGTGGGAGAGGAAGGGCCGGACCACGGGGGACTAGCAAGGCTGGGCCGCGCCGTTGTCCTGCGATGCTGGGGAAGCCGCCCGAGAGTGTCTGAAACAGATGGGGACGGCGTAGCATCTGAAAGGAGAACCGAGTCCCAGGTGACAGCTGAGGCCCGGGTGACAGTCCCCGGGGGCTGCTGTCTGGCCCCCACCTTACCTTCCCAAAGTAAGGGTTTTCTCAAAGAAGCGAATGGGATCACATTTATCCGTTTAAAACTCTGCAAGGAGATATTCGCTTCCCAGGTTTTCATAACAAGTTGCCAAAAACTGGGCGTTCTAACCCAACAGAAACTGGGCGTTCTAACCCAACAGAAAGGTCTCTCCTCACGCCCTCCTGCAGCCTGGAAGTCCGACACAGAGGTGTGCGCCAGGTCGGTTCTCGGGCGGTCCCCCTCCGTGAGCCCCCTGCCTCCTGCTCGTGTACCCACTTCCAGGCTGGTCTGTGGCCCCCCGTGCTCCTCAGCCGGCCGACGTGTGGCGCCGTTCTGTGGCGCGATCCCAAGGGGCTTCTCCTGTGTGAGTCTGTGTCCTACTTTCCTCCCCTATGGGGACACCAGTCATATGGGATTGAGGCCTGCCCTACTCCGGGGATCCCCTCTTAACCCAACCACGTGTACTCATGTAAGGCTCTAGTTTGAGTCTGTGTGTGGCACACGCGGGTTCACGTCCTCCTGAGTCCTGGCGCAGGCCTGTGACACCACGGCCCTGCTGGGACAGGAACCCGCGACAAGGGGCTCCCCCAGCAGAGGTCAATCCCTGAAGAAAGGGTAAGGTCTCCGTCATGCTCGCACCCCAGCATCTAGCCCTGGGCCACGCGGCCCACACTAGGGGCTGAGTTCGGGGAGACGACAGCCACCGTCGCGTACGTGCCCACCCTTCCACGCAGCTGAGGAAACGTCAGCCAATGCCACGGAAACAACAGAAGAACGAGTGGGAGCCGACTGTGTTGAGGCAGCCAACGCCAGCGGCAGGGAGCTCCGCGGTGGCTTGCGTGGTCCGGGCAACGTCTCTTCGTGGAGAAGCAGGCCCTGGAGGGGAGTCAGGTTTAAGTGAACCTTTCCCCGAAGGCCCGCTCCTTGGCGGACAGAGAGGTCCTCGAGGACGGGGCTCCAGTCCTCCAACAGAGCAGGGCCTCCTGCTCACAGCGCGCGCACGCGGGAGCCGGGCGATGCCAGCGTGATGGTGAACGCGCTCACCAACTCCACAATGCTCAGACAAGGGTCTGGGTCTGGGGAGGTCGCGGAAGGGGCCAGATGGCAGCAAGCGGTGCCCAGCTGTGCAGACGGCGGAGTGAGTAGGGCGGACTAAGTGAAATCAGTGGAGGGTAAGGCCAGGCCGAGCTCAGGGACCACGGGGCACCCAGTGCAGCGGGACGCAGGCCTGACACCCGGCAAAGCCGTCCGCTCCTCACCACCCACTAGATTGCAGACTCCTAAAGATCAACGTCGTCAAAGCATTTTGTATCCTTAAAGCATACATCCTGCACCACGTGCTCTCTGCTCCCTTCCGCAGAGAGAAGCTCGCCAGGACGCAGTCCCTCGTGGAAAGCAGAGCTTGTTTCCCTAACGACGCGTCCAGGTGCTACTGCAAACATCGGCCAAGTACATGAAGGTGGATGTGCCGACATGGAGGCTGATAATCACCAGATGAGAAGGGGGTTCTGTGGTCCCTAAATGAGGGAACCGCTAAGCTCCGCAAAATCTGCAGAGCATCACTACTTCGCTTCCCAGAACCTCCGGACATGGACAACCACGTGACTCACTGAGAGGAAGTGCAACTGTTACTGGATATGTTTGTCCTGGAAAGTCTTTTATGTAAGACTAATTACCTGCAAGGGAAAAAACCATGTCTGTCAGAAGAGCTCCAAATGTGCCAATACCAGGAAAGCCCAGAGAAATGCTTTTGAGTTGAATTAGATCCACCAGAAGTCAGAGTGACCAGGAGCAGTAAACCGGTCAAGATTTTCTCCAAGCGCCACAACAAGTAAGACTGGACTGGAGACACATCGCCCTCTGCCCTTGCCCCAGAGGTTCGGAAGCTCCTCGACAAATGATATAACAATTCTTGAGCGTCGGGAGGGCGGCCGTCTCTCTGGCCACAGCCCCATGGCTACGTTGGCCATGGCCTGCAAGACCATCTCTTTGAAGAGAAAGAAAAAGAAAAAGAAGTTCGGATCCCAGCGCTGGACAGGGTGACCGTGATGAGCTACCCAGTGAGGCAGGGGACAGAGGAAGCGGCGACTGTTGGGCCAGTCTCGGTCAGACTGTCTCCTTGACTGAAGACATGGCATTACTCGTTGACACGACACTCCCCTGCAGCTAAAACTGCTCCCTGTGGGCCCCGTGGCCGAGATCCCCATGACAGAGCCCTGCTGAACGGGCCACACAGTCCCGTTACACACTCCCACCGAAAGGGCATAAAGCGGCCCCCACTGGGAGAGCGTGGAGAACGGGGGACAGGATCCCAGCGCCCTTCTCCACAGGCCACTTCTCCAGCGAGTTGGGTGTGTCCTAGCAAAGATTCCTCCACAGAGGAAGCGGAGATGACACGAGGGTCCCACCACCCTCCAGCAGTTGTTAGAACACACGGGCTCACAGGTTAGACCAGCGTGAAAAGAGCTAAACATTACGGGAAGGGAGTAAGCCAGCCAGCCAGGACAGTTCTCCCAACGATCAGATACACGGATACCTGTCTGTCCACACAGACACATCGGGATACGTCTGTACACACATACACGTGGGTCAGGTGCACACACAGACATGTGCCCGTCTCCATCTATGGATACACCTACGCACATCTATCCTTATCTAGCTGCATGACCTAGACATGCACCGTGTGTGATTCAGAGAGATCCCGGAGAGAGGTTTGGGGCCTAGTTCTGGGAGTACAGGTCGCCAACATCACGCATGTTGACCTCGTCACGTCTGAATGTCCATTTCCCGAGAACAAGGCTCATCTGTGACACAACCTCCACATCCCCCATGAAGTTCTCCTACTGAGATCTGTGCGCACGTTAAAGACACGTGTGACCACTCAGAAAGGAACAGCGTGGAGGAGGCTTAGGGCCGGACGGTCCGGGATCCGTCTCATTTCTTTTTATTTTTTCCTTTTTTTTTTTTTTTTAAAGATTTTATTTATTTGTTTTGACAGAGAGAGATCACAAGCAGGCAGAGAGAGAGAGGAGGAAGCAGGCTCCCGGCCGAGCAGAGAGCCCGATGCGGGGCTCGATCCCAGGACCCTGGGATCATGACCTGAGCCGAAGGCAGAGGCTTTAACCCACTGAGCCACCCAGGCGCCCCATCATTTCTGATCTCCAATCAGTGAGGGGCCTTTAGAAAGGGTGGGGCGACCCACTCTTCGTCGAGCTCCAAATAATATCAGGAATTGCCTTCATTTATTGGAAGCATTTTCTGAAAATTCCAGCATCTATGAAAACTACATGAAATGCTTTGGCCCAAGGCTTGGGCACTTAGAAACAGGAATGTGAAAACTGTGTGTGACGGGGATGCCACGTCCTCGTGGGGACCGTGCCGGCAGCGCCCTCCCTGTCCACGCCGCAATGGAAGACACTGTCCCCCACTGAAAGCAGGGTGCTGACGGGGCCCTGCGGGGCTAGTGGAAGTCACAGAGACACAGAGGGCCCATCTCTGTGGCTGCTGGGCCCCCCTAAGCCAGGAGTACAGCTCCAGTCCACGAAGCCTCGTCCCCTGTGAAACAGAATTCCAGTGGGGTGTGCAATCCGTCGTCTGGAGGCGCCCAGCCCCGTGGGCAGCTGGAAAACCGCAGGAGGAAGACAGCACAGCCCCGGGACACTGTGCAGAGCCCACCAGCCCCTCGGCCCCCCAGTCCCCCAGCCCCGCTGTCTCTGCTCACGGAGCACCCGTCCAACCCAGCCTCAAGCCGCACCGGAGACGTGGCGCTCCAGACAGCGGACCTGGGCGCTACTGGAAGGCAAGTACGTGGCAGGCGGAGTCAATTGGAACTTGAACACCCCATCTGGGTGTTCATCCCAGAGGCTCCGGGCGGGCTGACGCCACGCTGGACATGGCCCTGTGTTCTTTAGACAGAAAGGTCCAGGCCTCCCCCAGGAGATAAGCACAGCGCAATTAGCCCGCGCGTGCCCCCCAGCCTGCGCGTGCCCCCCAGCCTGGCGCGTGTGGCTGTCCCCACGGGACAGGAAAGGACGGGCAGGACGGGGGTCCCAGCTCCCCCTCCCAGAGGACTGACGCCCAAGGTGGTGGTGCTCACCGTGGGGTCCCAGGCACACAGACTCAGGGATTGCTGGCAAGGGCGCCGGAGACGTGTGTGAGAGCACGTACTTCCACCCGCCACCCAGTTGTCCTTCGAGATGAAATATTGACCACAGCCCTAGGCTGGTCAACATTTTTGTTTTCAGATCAATACGTCTGATGGGTGCTCTCGACGCAAGTCAATAACGTCTTGTGACTGGGGCCTCACTCTGTCGCTGTGAGCGGTCTGCCGCACGGAGCCGCTCACGGGGGCCATCGCTGACCGCGGAAGGACCCGCCCCCTCCTGTGGGCAGCAGGACACTCGGCCAGTCTGCTAAGGGACTCAGTGGCCCAGCTCGGCGGTTACGAGAGCTGCTCAGCCAAGGGAGAGGTGCGGAGAGGGGTGACTGCAGGAGACATGCTACCGCGGGGGACACCAGGGGCTGCCGCGGCCAACAGGCACTGAGGCTCCACCAGCTGGGACACAGGCGAGTGTCGGGGCAGGGGGAGACTCACAGGCCCCTGGGCACAGGGGTCTGGAAAACAAGGCTGCAGTGCTCAAGGTGGGGAAGGGGTCGGCCATGGCATTGGGCCAGAAGAAGAGAACAGAGCCGGCCGCCGGCAGCTTCGGGGGCGTCCCGCTGCAGACAGAGGCTTAAAGGGCATGAGGGGGTCAGGGGAGCCCAGGAAGTCTTTCCAGGTGGAGAGGTACAGGGAACGGACCATGTGTGAGGCCACGACACACCCAGGAGCTACAGCCGAGTCCAACTAGATTTAGGGATTCTGCGGTTTTGATCTCCTCAAGGGACTTACTTTCTGGCGCACAGGTCGCCGTGTCACACGTGAGTGTAAACTGCCCGTCCTACCTCCACGCACCACCTTCGTCCCAGCAGCAAGCCCTGGAGATGCCACCCCCGGCCGCGCGGAGAACGGGGAACCGGTGGGCAAGGGGAAGAGAGGCGGCACAGGTGCTCTGGGTGCACGGGGTGGGCGCGGGGAAGGCTGGCGGCTCGGCCCCCTCTGGAGCGCCAGTACCCCTGCAGGGCCGTCGGCATGGGCCCCCGGGAGCCGCGGTTTGAGCCCCATGCGGCACGATGGTGCCTGCGGACATGTGGGCCCCTGCGCCTGCCGCAGAGCCCAGGCCAGCCTCTCACTCAAGTGGCTGCAGGCAGGCAGGGGCAGGGGCGTCTCAGAAGGACGGCGAACATGGCCAGGCCAGCCCAAGGGGCCACACCGCACCCCACCAGACGCGCCGGGGCGAGGCCGCCCAAGCAGCCTGTATCTCTCCTTAGGGAGGTTTCCCTGGTTCCGATTCGGGAAGGAGGCTGTTTGGTCTGCAGAGCAGCAGTGCCAGGTTCCAGGAGAGCCCTCGGTCGACCTCTGCCCCGCGGCTGCTTTTATGAAACTAGGAAGCCTGGCCCTGGGGGTGCAGCGCCGCGAGGAAGCCCCTCGAGCTACCCGGTGTCACTTGCTTCGGGCCGGACCTTGATGAGGCAGGGCCAGGGGCTCGTGATGCAGAGAATCAAGACTGTCAGAGCTCCGCAGCGCACATGCTCACAACCCGAGCTGTGGGGGTGCGGCGGGGCCCGTCCCACCGGGGGGGCCCACAGCCTTCAACTTCCACGGGCTCAATCGAGCCCGGGAACCCTGGGAACTTGCCGAACTTGTGAACTCCCATGGCCTCAGACGTCCGCTCTGCCCAGCAGAGAAACACTGTGTGCGGGAAGAGAGCTCTCGGGGCCGCAGGACAGCAGCAGCCTTCCTCTCAGATCCGGAAGACCTTGCCTCCCCGCCTCTGGCCCCACGTCGGCTGGAGAAGCGTCCTCTCTCCCTGGGGTCCAGCACGCGCCCGGGTCCGCGCGATGTCCACGTCGTAAACGCCCATCCCACTAACCAAGAGAATCTGGGAGACGGAGCTGTAAGTTCATCATCAGGGACTACCGGGGACAGCACCGGGCACCCAGATGCTCCTGAATGTTTGCTGGATGGAGGGACAGACGGAAAGACGGAGGCAGGGACGCAGGGACAGACGAAGGGAGACGAATGGAAGGGGGAGGGGGGAGGGGAGGGGGGGGGGGGGGGGGAGGGACAGAGCGTGCGGCAGATGAACGGGTGAGGGCCGACGTGTGCACAAAGTGGGCAGCAGGACCACAGGTGGAGAGAAGGGGTTCAAAGCCTGCCTGAGGCTCTGCGGCTCCTCACGGGCCACGGGCTAGTCTGTAAACCTCGCTTCCTCCTCTACAAAGGAGGGACACGGTGGTTTCTAAAGGCATCTCCACTTGGCACGGCCAGCATGTCCCTCTGCGAAGGACGGGAAGGATGATCTCAGTGGCTCTTTACAGAAGTGGCCCCTGGCACAGATGAGGCAGCAGCGACCCCCCGGGTCCCGCATCCCCAGGACAGCTCAGAGCCCGGCCAACAACAGAAGGTCGTGCAGAGGCCCTGGCTCCGGGGTCTCCTGGCCTCTGCACTGGGACTACCCGTCACTGGGGCTCGGGGGTCAGGACAGACCCCTCCGGGAGGCTGCCCCGTGCAGGGCGGCAGGGCCAGGCCAACAGAGCCCCAGTGGCAGCCCCTGGCCGAGGCAGGGCCATGGCCCGGAACCCCAGTGAGGCCCCCACAACAGTCCTCTGCAGAGCCGCTCAGCCCAGGGGCCCAGCGGAGGCTGCTGAGCCCTGGGAGCCCACACTCTGGAGTCATAGGGAGGGGGCTGAGCCCCCGCCCCGACAGGCCCAGCTGAGACAGTGTCACTCCACCGGCTCCCTCATTTCCGAGAGTTCAGCAATACAATGTCTCTTCACGCGGCCGCTCCGGAACGATGCTGGTGAACCCCGTGAGCTCAGAGTGTCGGCTCCGTACCCCCCACTGCCACGCCTCTGTGCATCCCGGGCCTGGGAACCTAGAATCACCCAGAGGGCTTCTGAGACACACCGCTGGCCCTGCCCCACGGGTCATGACGCAGTCGGTCTGGGAGGGAACCACAGTCTGCATTTCTAGCAAGTTCCAGGGTGACGCTGAGACTACGGGTCCGGCGGGGTCTGCAGAGCGGCCTTGCCCCTGCCCCCTGTGAAGACGACCTACGGGCTCCTCTCAAGGAGCGAGGCCAGGGCTCGGCCAGGGCGAGGCCAGGGCTCGGGAATGCAACAGGGGCTCCTGTCACAGGGTCAGGGAAAGAGGAAAGTGTTTTGCAGGTGAATAAAGGCCCCTAAGTCAGTTTGCTCTGGGTTAACCAAGGAGAAGTTTATCCTGGGTGGGCCAGACCCAATCAGATGAGGCCCTTCAAGGTTCCAGGTCTTAATGACGAATGGGGCGCCGAGGAAGGGGGCAGCAGATAGCAGGAAAACACCCCAAGCACCTGAGCCCCCTCCGCCCCAGCAGAACACGCTCCAGTCGGGGCTACGGTGGCCGACGCAGGACACCAGCCCCGAGAGAGAGGTCGCGAGCCAAGTGGGCCACTGCACTGGGCCTGGACTCGGGACCACAGAAACCAGGACAGAAAGCTTGCGCTGTCCACTGCCCTCTTTGTGGCATTAGACAATGAGTACACGGGGTGTGGGGGGCACACCAGGGTCCCAGGTCCCTCCCAGGGACAGAGCTAGTTGGGGGCAGCAGCCTGGACCCCGGGAGAGGCTCCGGCCCCACAAGGACGTCTGACGCCACCAACACTGAGAACCCCTGTCTCCTGTGGCGGTTCCCACAGTGTGGTGGGTGACAGCTAGTGGCATCTGCCCTCCGGGCTCTGCACGGGATGCGGCAATAGACTGTGGTCGGTGCAGAAGCTCACTCCACGCCCGAGATCTGTCGGGGCTCAGGGAAGCCAGAGAGCAGCGTCCCGATGCTGGCTCGTCCTGCAGGCCAACACCCAGCGACGCGTGCTCGGTCGCTCAGAGCTACTCACCTGTGCCCAAGCGGACGTCATTTGGGGAAACCTGCCATGAGTTCCAGGGCTTGGCCTGGAGGCCATGGGGCTTGCTGCCACCCCCTACCCCCACCTCCAGGCACGTCTGTGTCCCTGACAGTGGGAACCCATTGCTCAGCGTTTCCCCCACGGAGCAGCACCCAGGCCAACATCGCAGAGCCTCAGGCCACACCACGCGGCCTGTAACCTCGCCCAGCCCGACTCCACCTGCCAGGGGAACCACAGGACGCTCGGCCACGAGTCGCTGCTTTGAACTGACGTCAGCAGAGCACTCAGGGCTCCTTGGGAGGAGGTGCTGTGTGACGATTGTACACCCACCGTGTCTTCATCTGTAAGCACACCCCCATGGGCACACGTGTGCACACAGGCGCACACACCTACGTACACATGCTGTACACGCACACTTCAGCCCACACCCGTGTGCACGGTGCACACACGCATTTATACACGTGCATGTACACACACTCCCCTCTCAACCAAATCCTCCCTCCCAAGCGTGACTGCAGCAGCACGGACGTACTGAGACTCGTGTTCTGAACACTGAATCCTTGCCATCCGATGCTGCTCGACTCGCCCTTTAACCCTGTGTCTACTTAATGATGCTGGTTGCTTTAGAAACACTTAGCCAACAGAGCTGGGCAGAGAACTGACCCTCCAAACATCTGTGCGGCCTTTCCCCCCAGAACGTGTGCCGCTGTACGTTTGAGTGTGACCTTCACGCTCCAAGGTCCCTGCTTCTGACCACGACTGGACGCGCTGTGGGTCTGCGGCCAGGGGCAACCAGGTTCTAAAGAGTGTGTTCCCATCGGTCTGTATTTCTAGGTTCCCCCGATGAGTCCAAAGCCTGACCAAGAACCCCTGATATGAAACCATGAAGTTCCAGAGCATAGGCAAGAATCAGACCAGTCCCCTCATCCAGCCTCCATAGTGAGGGCTGTGGACCGGCTGGGCAGACCACCCCAGCAGGGGGCAGTTTGGACAGGCCCCCACCCCTCACCCAGGGCACTGGCAGGCACTAAACTTGGGGCACAGATCCACATTTCTGGGGGCTCACTTGGTTCACACCAGCATCTTGTCTGTCTGAGCCCCAAATCAAAGGTCCCACCCGGAGGAAGGAGTCGCGCTCAGCCGGCCAGGGCGGCCTTGGCCTGCAGAAGGACAAAGCCAGAAGACAGCCTCCACGTCAGGCCTCCACTTCCGTTTCCACAAACCGGCCAAAGCAATCTCTCAAAAAAAAAAAAAAAAGCAAGCCTATGTCACTGTGTCCCCCGCTCCTAAAATGCGTCAGGAGCCGCCACTGCTCACAGACTAAATACAGACTCTTCCGCAAGACCCCAGGGCCGGTCTGACCTGGCCCGTCACGCTGCTCCTCCGTCCTGCCTGCTGCCTGACCCCCCAGCTGCCCCCAAGAGCCCATGCACCGAGCTCCCTGCAAGGACGTGGCTGCCCGTCCTGGCCGCCGCAGCCAGGCGTGAGGCCCAGCACCAGTGCGCCCGCGCCGTCGGGGCCCGCAGGCTGGCGACGGTCCGTCCCGTGGGCCGCCTTCCCCGGGCAGGGCCTGGATACCACGGACCTGGAGCACCCTGACCTCTGCAGCGGCCCCGGCCATGGGGACCCCAAGAATGCCCCAACCAGGTCCACGTGCCCACGGGGGATGCGAGTGGACTTGGGCAATGGGAGAAATCGAGCCCCACCCCCACCCGTGAGGAGCCACTCGGCTGCCCGCCGGAAGCCGCGACGTCCTGAGGCGACTCTGAGAACTGGGCGGCCAATCAAGCAGCGCTCGCTTCGAGTGAGTTTAATTGCAAGGGCGCTTGGGTTCTCGGATCCCGACGGTACGGCTTCCAAACTGGGTGTGGTGCTGGTTCCCACTACAGCCGGACCCGCGCGCACACAGGCTGGTGCTCAGGAGCCACTGTCTCCGAGGAGGAGAGTCACGGCCTCTCGCGCCACGAGCTGGAGTCGCCCGGCGGGTGCTCCCGCCCCATGCTTCAGGCCCACCAGAGCGGGCTCTGCGGACGTCCTGGCTCGCGTTTCTCTCCTCCGGATACTTTTCTCTCCCTTTCCCGTGTGGTCAGATCTTCCCCGCATGTTTATTAAACGCCTGCTGTTTCCGTGCGTTCCTTGGGCTTAATTGTCTTTACGGGACTCATTTTACCTCGGATCGGGTCCGAGAGATCCACAGACCTGTTTCTACTGCCACTGGCCCCTCGGTGCTTACGAAAAACTCGGGGAACCAGTTCCACGGAAAGGAGGTGCCCAGAGACATCCTGTTTTTTTCACGCTGCTTTCATTGACTTCTGGCGAGTGAGGGAGTTAATTTTCCACACAGTGAAGAGGCCACTGGACCTTCCACATCCAGGGGCCAGGAGGCTGCTGCGTGAAGACATTCTGAGAAACACAGAAGATGCCACGTTTGCATTCAGGCCCCATGCGGCCTCCTGATGCCCACCGGCCACCCCGGGCCTCAGTGGGACCGGCCAGCCAAGGTGCTCTCTGGTTTTCAGAATGTTTGTCTTGTGGTATTTTGTCCATGTTAATCGAATTAAATTTAAACGAATTTCGGGGTAGAAAGTGGAATTACAATCATTTTCCGTTAAGGCTGCAGGACCCCTGCGCCCTGCCCAGTCCCGGGAGGCCGCGGTCCCTCGTGTTCGCTGTCCTCTCCTTTGTAATCGCCTTCTCTCCTTTCTCAGCGACCCCCCGACAGCGATCCTTCTCCAGCTCTCGCCCCTGTGAGGCCATCCTGCCTTCCCCGCGTGCCACCCCGGGCCTGCCCACCCCGGGCCTGCCCCGCACGGGCCCCGGGAAGCCCCTCCCCCACCCAGCTCCACCCGGTTCCCAGACCACGTCCCACTGACTGCGTCTTGTCAGATCGAATCTTCACCCCAAACTTTATATGACTAACCCCGTGTCGCTGCGCAGTCACTTCGGCGCGAACTCTCTGTCCTCCCCTGGGGCTGTAGTGTCGTCTCACACACGCGCGAGCACGGCCGCCACGCCAGCCTGCTGCAGCGGCCGTCCAGACGGCAGCCTGGACCCCGGACGGACCGTGGAAGAGAGGACGCGCCCAGAGCCCGCAGGCCCCACGGACACGGGAGGTCCCAGGAACCCGTGCTCAGGCTCAGGACCGCGTGGTGGGGAAGGAGCCCACCGAGCCCCAGCCCTGGGGTGCAGGAGGGCAAAAAGTCCCAGCAGGGGCCATGGGGGAGGTCTGTGGTGTCGTCGGCCCTTGGGGAAGCTGGGAGTCTGAAAACTGAGAAGACAGCAGCAGAGGAAGCCTGTGGGCACTGGTGAGGTGCAGCCCCCCACGGCACAGAGCTGGGTGGACGTGGGTCCCGCGAGCAGCCCGAGATGGCGAGGGTCCATGGGGGGCACGAGGCCAGACGTGTCCAGACAGCCTCAGGACCCCGACTGCGCCGGGGACAGGATGTCTCTTGCAATCGGTGGGGCCTGAGCCCCAAGGACAGTCTACGCCCGCGGGGACCCTGTTCACGCCCCTGCTGAACCCAGACAATAGCAGTGTGTGCACACGGGCCTCTGCCCTCATGGGGGAGAAGAAACAGAAAGAGGAGCCAAGGACTCCCTGGCTCGCTGTGTCCTCAGAAAGGGGGACATGCCGGTGGGGCTCAGAAAATCCCTTTCCTTCAAAGCCACGCGGGACGGACAGAGAATCACGCAATCCTGAGAGATCCCTGGGTGGACGGGTCACCGGGCTTCCCGCAGAGGAGCTGAGCCTCATCTCAGGTGTCGCTGACATTTTGGGTGGACCACTCCCCATTGTAGGGCACCCTGCATACTGTCGGGTACAGCAGCGGCCCTGGCCGCCCCATACGAGACAACCAGTAGGACTCCCCAGGCCAAGACAACCAGAACGGGCTCCAGACATCACCAAGTGTCCCCTGGGGCCTCCAGCCGGGCACCTTGTGTTTAAGGCGCATGAGCGGAACAACCGCAGTGCCCGTACGTTCCCCGGGGGACATGGACAGGGTGCCTTCCTGGGAAACCGTTTGCCAGGTGCTTCTATGGTTGGACACAGATTTGCCCCACGACCGGCCATCACGATCACAGAGACAAAAACATGGGCATTCAAAAACCTGTACACGGATGTTACTTGTGGAACACGGATGTTACTTGCTGAACACCGAAGCTGGAAATGATCTACGGGTCCTTCCACAGGTTCACGGATAAGTGGACACAGTCCGTCCACAGCACCGAATGCTACCCTCAGTGAGAGGAGCCCCCCACGGGCGAGCCCCCTGGGCAGGCACCCTACAGAGGTTACTGGACGATCCCAGGTCGGAATAGCAGAGCAGGGGTTCCTGGGGGAGTGGTGACGACGTAGGGCACCACCAGCCCGGGGCCCCTCGGACGTCCCCACGGAAACGGGATGGTTAGTTGGCACTGCTGGGACCGAGTGGGGCCGGCACGGGGAGCGTGCGGAGACGGAACAGCTCTTCACCCTGACTGCTGCTGCGTCCGTGAAGCCACACCTCCTGCACGTTTGTAGAACTCTAGATGAAAAGGGAAAAAAACCCTAATTTTGTTAGATGAGAATATCTAAAACAAAACAAAAATGGACGTACAGAATCTCTTCCAAGGGAGCGTGAGGTGCTCCAGATCTCTGTGGGGAAGGCGGGAAGGCATCAGACGCCCCTTCGTCCACCCCAGCCTGCCTCTAAGTCCTAGATGCGCCTCTCAGGGTCCACCTCCACAGAGCGGCCTGCGGGCCCAGAAGCTCCCACATGAGCTGGCCTGCCTCCCTTCCCGATGCCCAAGTCCCTCCAGGAATTGCTCCCTGCACTGGGCGGGTGGTGGATGGGGCCACGACGCTCTCCCAGGCAGGATCCTCACTGTGTTTTCTTTGACTGGAGAACAGGTGTGGCGAGAGGTGATGTGACGGGCTCGCTCAAGGGCATACACGCCCCTGTTCGGAGGTCACGTGACAGACTCCCTCAAGGTCGTACATGCCCATTTGGAGGTCATGTGATGGACTCGCTCAAGGCTGTACATGCCTGTAGCTGCAAAGGTAGCAGAGGCCACCATGGGACACGGGACGAACGGGAACACAGCCTCTGGGCTCCGTGTCCTAGAACCCCAGTACCAGGGCAGCAGGTCCTCTCGGTGATTTTGGAGAAAGTTGGGGCTTTCTGACCGTCCGGACCCCAACCTCCCGGCTAGAGGTAAACGTCAGCCTGCAGAGCAACCAGGCAGCCGCAGCGCAGGGACACGTGTGCGAGTGGCACGGGGCAGCAGGAAGCAGCCGGAAGCACAGCCCGGGACCGCCAGGCAGCGGGAACCCCCCACGCCCTTCGGAACCGGCCCGGAGGCAGGCCGCCGTGTCGAGGACTGACAGGCCACGAGGACCAGCTGAGGATCTGGCGAGGATCCGGCAACGTCTGCAGTCCCTGCTGGGCGAGCCGCGAGCTGAGCGCAGGCCACCGGGAAAGGGAAGGGAAGGCCGCGTCCCGCAGCCCCTGTGGACCCCCCGTGCCCTCCGCCTACCAATGAGGAGCCTGGCCTCTCGGAGGGAAAAACTGTCCTCAGCCCCTTCCTGAGGTCGCCGGCCCCCTGGAGGCCCCTCCCTGGATGTGAGGCGAGGGGGACCCAGCGGCTCCCGACATGGAGGTAGAGGCCTCACCCTCTCAGCCCCTCAGGAGAACAGCCAGAGGATGGGATTCTCCGGGGAAGCCCCGTGCCTTCTAGATGGCAGCGCGACAGGTGCTTCAACACGGCCGTTCCCGGACCACACCCGCTCCCAGAATCTGCGCGAGCCTTCCAGATCCCACCTCGGCAAAGCAGACTCTCCGCGCGCTAACTGACCCTGTCAGCAGGAGGCCAAAGGCTGCGAGGAGGAAATGCAGGGGAGCTTGGCCAGCGCCCCTCGATTCAAGGCCAGCTCAGCCTGACCTTGGGTAAGGCAGCCCTTTGGCCGCCAGCGGAAATGAGAGCAGGAGCGCTTCCTAGTCCCCAGGGCGCCGGCAAGGCCCAGTGGAAGATCCTGCCCTGACTTCAGAAAAAGGAGGCTGATGATGGTGATGGTGATGGGAAGCGGGGGGGGGGGGGGGGGGGGGGGGGGGGGGGG
>NC_081571.1:83277029-83287436 GCF_022355385.1 Mustela nigripes | reverse complement strand
ATGGACACGATAGGGGGGGGCAGGAGGGGGGCCGGAGGAGGGGGCGGGAGGAGGGAGTGAGGAAGATGAGGGAGGAGGGTCAGGACCGGAGGGGGGAGGAAGTCCGAAAGGGGAGGGGACGGGGACTGCGAGGACCGGGGAGCAACTCGGGCTAAGCCCTGGCCACCCCGCCTGAGTCCATCGTCAGGTTCCCTTCTAGGGCTGGTCTGTGGGTGAGGCATGACCTTCACGGGCCTCTGGACCCGGTCCCCAACCACCGAGCATCCACGCCACGGCACTCTAGGGACGCCCGGGACGGCAGCCAGCCGTCCAGCCGCCGGGCCGGTTCCCCAGGCTCCCCAGGCCGGCGCAGGCTGCCGCACGTCCCTGCTCCGTCCAGCGCCGGCACCGGCATTTCTTCTGGTGAGAAAAGCTCTCTCTACCCTCGGATTCAGTCTGGAAGCAGAAGCCGTGATTCAGCTACCAGGAAGCCCGTGTCACACTTCATTCACAGTCACCAGTTCTCCCTTCTACCGCTTGTGGGGCTGAGCCAAGAGCCGGCGCGCCCCTCTCCAGGTAGAAGCCCTCCCGGAGCACACGCGTGCCCAGCGCCGCAGACGCGGCCGAGCAGTAATTGCCGCAGGAACTGCCGCAGGAACCGGAACACTGAATTTCGTGACTTTTGTGCCTTTGAATTTTCTACGGTTAAGGCTGCATTAACGAAGGGCGTCTTCTCTGCATTGAATTTATACCTAATGGGATTCCATTTTGCATTCTTTACATATGCAGATGAGGGAGCTATAACGTTCCTGATGCAAAAACTGTTTTTGCTAAATCATATCAAAATGTTTCGTGGATCACACCAAAAAGTGTTGATATATGGAAATTGCTCTTTTTCAAAAACTGTCCTTAAAATCCAAATGGTGTGTTTGAATTCTTTCTCTCCAGCAGCCCCTCCCCAGCATTGATGGAGAATGAGAAGCCGGGAACAATATAGCGGTGCCGTGGCACGGGGGCAGGGCGGCCCGGACGGGCTCGGCGTCGCTACCTTCGAGGTGCAAGGGCTGGAGGTTCACCCCGGGGACAACGGAGCGGCACAAGTCAGCATCTGGAAGGTCAGAGACGTGTCCTTACCCTGCTGCCTCGTAGGTAGGGAAGAGCTGAACAGCCCCTTTCTTCATTAATTATACAAGATTTATGTTTCTTAGATACAAAAGGAGGCCTGCCTAGCTCCGTCTAACGTGATGTCTATTTTTAAACAGGATCGAGCTGCCGACCGTCAAGGGCAGGCCCGTTCAGCGCTCCCGCGAAGGGCGCCATGGCCCTGGACCCTCGCGGAGGGATGGGCCACGCTGGCCTGGGGAGAAGTCCAGGAACGCTTGTCCACATCACACTTTCCAGATTCCTCCAGCAGGCTGAAAACTGCAACAAAATGGGTCGAGTTGTGAGGAAGCGCCGGTGAATGAAAATGAGCGTGAGCACCATTACGGAGATTAATGTCTTTAGAAGGAGGTACAGAAGCCAGACATCGAGCCCGATCTCCGGAGCGTGCCCGGGAGAGCAGGCCGGGGTGGAACCACAAGGACAGGCGGCCTCGGCGGTGATGGGGTCGAGCTGAAGAGGGAGAGTGTGAGGCGCTGAGGGAGTGGCCGTAGCCAGCCCGGGGAGGGGGTGAGGGCAGCCCCCAGCCCCAGACGTGGAGATGGAGCCAGGGCTCGCTCCCGCTGGCAGGAGTCTTTTCATCTGCAGCACACGTGGGCCTGGAGCCGGCGACGCAGAGCCAGGACGGCTGTGAAGCCAGCGGGCAGAGGGCCGGTCCCTTCGACGGTCCGGCTCATTCCGCCACGGCGCTCGCCTGGCCCGGCACGCAGGGTCTTCCTGCCTCAGGCCAGTCCATACCTCCTGGAACATTCTGGGTGCTCCGTGGATGAGCACGGTGAGGAGGGACAGAAGGACATGTCGGCCTCCTCCCCGAGGGCCATTCGTCATCCTCTCGGGAACCGGCCCAGGGGCTCGCACACACGCACACATCCCAGCACAATCTGGACAGAGCGACAGCTCTGGCATGGACGCGGCTCATCTCACACTAACGGCCACTCCCAAGGGCTCTGTCTGTCTGTCTGTCCTGGCTTCATCGTGGGGCAGGAGGGGCAGCAGCGGGGAGCAGCCCCGGGACGAGCAGCACCCCCTCACAGAGCAACACGCCTTGGTTTTTCATCCATGTTAAATGCAGTGTTTTCTTACATATAATGGTATTTGGGTAGCATTTCTGTAACAGATTCAAACCCCGCTCCGGAGATCCGTGGCATCGACTTTGTGCTCTCGGACTCCCTGAGCGCTCTGGGCCGCCCCGATCACCCCCACCCAGGAAGCCCACACAAAGCAGGCGGGCTGTGTCCACTCGCCCCCCCAGGCCGCAGGGAGAAACCTCGGGAATGCCGACACTTCTGTCCCCAGGGTGGGTCTGGTGACCACGACCGTCGCATTTCTGATCGTCCCCTATGTACTGCTTTCACTCTCATCAATAATTTAATGTTCAGAAAAACACAAGCTCTTCAAAGCAGAAAAAAATCCATTCAAATCTAAATAAACCATTTTTGTGTGTGTCAGAGCTAAATGTCTCTGTCCTGTGAAATGCCGGTTGTGGGGTGCGGGCCCGATTAAAGCTCCCGGCCCCAGAGAGGGGCCGGCCCGTGGGTGGCTGGCCTCCGGCCGCTCTGCCGAGCCCAGCCCACGAGACACAGCCGCCTGGGGCGGGAGACACAGACTCCTGCTCTGAACCCAAGCATGTGTTGCCCTCACAGGGTAGTAGATGTGTGGATTTACAGAGACTCAGTCAGCGAGGAGGGTCCCGTGCACGGCTCAGATACACGCACAAACCAGCGGTCACTGAGTGTTTCTGAAGTGACCAGCCAGAGCCCACCCCCCAACCCCACTCCACTCTCAGAAACGGCCGCGTTCACTTCATTACCAAACCTTGGCTTTCCGAATGGAATTATTCAATGTATCGGGACAGAAGGACACTAAACGGCCTGTCCTCTGCCAACAGGTTAGAAACCACCTTCACCACAGCTGGGCCCCTGAGGCCCGGGCGGAGACGCACGGGCCTCGTGCGGTGGGCAGGAGGGGGAGGGGGTCCCCCAGGTCAAAGCCCCACACCAGTGGGAGGCTTCTGGGCCTGCTTTAGGACAGCGGTCATGCATCCCCGGGACAGGGCCCCGAGGGGACCAGAGGCTCTGCACCTCCTCACAGCCGTGGACACCCCAGGCCCCAAGCGCTGCTGGGCTCCCTCTAACATGCTCCCACCTGGGAAGGGGACCTCTGCCCGCCGACCTCTGATGGAGGTGCTCGCTGAGCGTGCAGTCGGAAGGCTCTCGGGAAAACCCCCAGGATCTGCCGGCACAGGTGCCGCACACAGGCTGCAGCCGCCCGCTCAAACAGGGCCGCGGAGAGAAGGGCTTTTGCGCGGCTGCAGGGGACCCAGCAGCAAGGGGAAGGACACGGAGCTGGAGAAGCCTTTGGAAAGGGGAAAATCGGGGCTTCTGGTGAGGAGAGATGGAGATGTTGAAGATGGTCCCCGGGAAGCGCGCCGAAGCTCTTCACCGTGGCTCCCCTTCCGGAGGCGCACACCGGCTCCCACCGAGGGCTGCCCGGCAGCACAGTGGGAGAGGTCGGCCCTGTCCCAGGAGGTGCAGGGCTGGGGGGCGGCGCGGAGCCAGGGGCAGGCGGCCCGGCCGGCGCGGAACAGACCCCTCCAAAGTCACGCTCTTGGGTTCATACTATTTTTTCAAACAATTTTGATCTTTACTGTTAGAAGAAGCATTTATAAGCACCGAGAGGAAGACAAACACTACCATTTCTCCTTAAACAGAACCGATTTTAAACCACTCCCGTCTTTGTGACTGTGACTGATTGAGGACAACAAAACGCACCGCGGCCGCGGTCAATGGCATTCCTCGTCTCTCCTCCTAATAAAGCTCCTTCCAAAGGGAAACGGCAAATGTATTTGGACCCGAATTATTTTAAGTAAGTTCTCATGCTGCTTTTTCAAAGCTCACATAGGAAAAGTTTCTAATGCATTTTTTTTTTTTACTTCTAGCGACTCAATGTTTAAAAACGGAGTTGTGGCACCAGATTCAAAGATCACTTCCTTCCCTTCAAGGTATCCTGCTATTTTGCCTCATTATAATAAACACCACTGTTTTTACCCCTGCAACAGTTCCCGCGCCATTAGCATATTGTGGCTGAGGTATTGTTTTACCCTGACCTGTATAATAAGTGTCACATTAGCAAGACAACAAATCAAACGTTTGTTAATTTCCCTCGCTTTCCCACACAGCTGGCGGTGTTATCATGTCACCAGATTTTAATTAATATGATAAGTAACACTTGCAAGACAACAGCCGGATTTTTCCCCTCTGTGCGCCAGCGAGGGGCTATAAGCCTCGTGTGTGTGTGTGTGTGTGTGTGTGTGTGTGTGTGTGTGTGTTCTCTCGCAGGCACGCACACGCCCACACACACGTGTGTGTGGATGGGAGAAAAGGGGAGGAAACAAGATGCTCACCAGGGCCTTTTGCAACAAATTAGTCACTAAAAGCACTCACAGCCCCACACAATGCTGTTCCAAAACCACTTCCATTGTGCCATTTTCTTTTGCTCTTCCGGATCAAAGACCGCCACGCACCAATGCATAATTAAAATCATAAAAACAGAGAATAAAATACGCCAATTTTCATACCTGGGGTAGCTGTATTTAAGGTTTTAGCATTTAAGAGAGATGCAATACTGCTGTCTTCCAAGAGGCTTAATTGTAATTTCTCCAGCCTCCGCGTGAATAGTAACACACACATTTCTGACTTCTACAGAGACCATTGTGACTGTCTTCCACGTGCAAAGGTCTGACGCACACTGTTCTTGGGCAAGTCAAAAGTGCCATCTATTTGCAAAAGCTAGAAATGCAGCCAAACCCGGAAAATGCCTCCCCCCGGTTCCAGCCTCCAGAGACTCTGACTTTGCTAACGACAGACCCAGAAACGTGGGTGTCGGCGCAGCAGGGGAAGAACACGGCAGTGCTAAGATACTAAAACGAAAATGCATTCCTGTAACGTTTGCACGGTAAAATATTTTACGGTGTCGTGCCAAAATTTTATTTAAAACTCTTTCAATACATTTTTTAATAAAAACAAAGGCAGCCTCTAATTCCAAATAATCCATGTGCTGTGGAACATTACCCGAGAAAGGAACTATCTTAGCTTTAGATTTAGGGAAAATAGATTCATTTAATATTTGTGTAATGACACAGTAGAAATTAAGTCTCTAACGAAATACTAACAGTAGAAACTCTTAAACCATTTCTGGAGAGAAAATGCCAGTAAGAGGAGCCGCATTCAAAACCAGGACTCTACTGCTTCCTGGTTCTGAATATTCTGAAGAGAAAGGAAACCTCCTTCTCTTGGGAATGGAAAGCAGAAGGCCCTTTGAAAAAGCTGAAATTCTTCCAAATCTCCTTATTATTTACCTTAGCATTTCTCCTTCTGTTGCAAAACACAAGATTCCCCCCAATGACTCCCAAACTCTGACATTCCACCCACATAAAATTAAGCTCCAGAAGCAGGATGGCACCGAATTCCCTACAAAGAGTTTTCTCTCCAGGAGGATTAAGCCCAGGAGCAATTCCCCCCCCCACCCCCGCCCCGTGTGGGAGGTCTGGGGAGAGACCAGCTCCCCCCAACCCAACCACTGACTATCGGGGGGCTCGACGCCCACCCTCCCCGCAGACGCTGGGCTGCCTTCAGCTGTGTCCAGCTGGCCCCCACCGTCGCCGTCACCGTGGGTCCCTGGCAGCGGTGCCGACCTCCGCCAGTGGGACCCCCTCAGACCCCTCTCCTCCCGCACACAGGCCGGTCCCCGAGCGAGCTGGCCAGTCTGGCAGAAGCCCACGCCGGGGCCGCTCGCCTGTGGACTGGGGCCCGGGCAGAGGACTCCCTCGGGGGGAATGGGGCGAGGCCCGAGGCAGGACCACCCACTGCCCGCAGGGAGCCCAGGGCCCAGACTGCCCTCCCGCACACGGAGGAGTCCTGCCTCCTCAGCCACCTCTGGCAGCAGGGCCTCTCCGGAAGGACGCCACAAGGTCCTCTTCTCCCGCGACAGAGCCCGGCGGTGCCGGTGCCCGTCCCCCACGGGCTGCTCCCAGGCTCAGAAGAGGTCTCGAGAGGGCCTCTGGTCGCCCCCAACTCTGCCTAGGGAGAGCCATCTAGACGGCTAATCTGAGGCACAGGGTGAACCCCAGAACTCCCTGGGGTCCCCAGGACCCTGTCCCTGCCTCAGCTCACCATCCTTACCGTCCTCTGGCCTCACGGAAGTAGGACCTGGCGCTGTCGGCCTTCGCTTTTGACGCAGCTGCGGAAGGGCATCGGCGGAGGGCCTCTGGGGGTCCGTGGTCGGGGCAGCACTCCCTCCCCCCAGAGGACTCCTGACGGTGCCCAAAGACCTGAGCCGCGGGTACTAAGGTAAGTAGAGTCTGGTGCCCAGGGCACGAGAGAACTTGAGTGGCCGACAGCGCTGACACGCTGGGGGTCGGTCTTCTGCCCCCTCGGAAGATCACGAGAGAAGCAGCTGGGAGCTTCAGGCAGATTTCCAGTGAAGACTCGGGGAGACGCGTTCTGTCCTGACCAAGAGGGACAGGAGACAGCTCAAACGTGAGCCCAAGAAGCACCCACCATGTGGCCGTGTTGGCAAAGGGGAGCAGCGCACAGAGATGTCCCGCGGACAGCAGCGTCCTGCAGGGGCAGTGAGGTCTGAACCCAGAGGGGGAAAAGGAGCAGGGGGGCGGTGAGGAGGGAAGGAAGGGTGGGTGGGTAGGAAGTAACAGGAAAGGCATCCAATGCATTAAAGCCAGAAACTGCCAGAATCTGGTCAAAGTAGCAGAGTCAAAATACTAAGGTAAATCTGTTTATCTTTTTAAAAAGAATTTGGAATCTGTAAGGCCAATCGCCCTACCACTCACCGACCCCACAATAACACACACACATCCCTAGAGAGTAATACTGCGTTCTAGAAAATCCCGACCGGGGTGTTCTAGCTGTCCTCGTCGTGCTTAACGCGGGCTGCTCTGGGTTTGCTCTCAGCCCCTGTCTGGGGAAGGCAGCCACGACCGCCCAGCAGGCTCTCGCGTTCCCCGGGACTGGAGCGCCAGGCACCAACTCGGTCCTCAAGGACACAGGTCAGACGCCCATTATAATTCTGGGAACGAAGCGCAGGACTCTGCGGCGTCCGAGACACCACGATCCTCGGCGCCACAAAGGAAACACTCAGCTGGCTGGGACTGTGCTGTGGACGGTAAGATGCATCCCAGTTTAAAACTGTTTAATGTGAAAATCTCTCTCTTCGGGTAAATTGTGATGGCAAATATTTAAAAATCAAACAGAAGACAGCATTGTACCAGTAAGATACAGTAAGACTGGAGAGAATTCAAAGAAATATATAAACGTGCCGGTGATATCCTGCCCGTGTGCTTTCTACCCAGTTACAAGATAATTACAGACATTATAGAAAAATACTATTTTATTTTTAAAAGTCTCCCATTCTATACAGCAAATCTCAAGGTTCCGACTGAGCTTTGCACTTATGGATACATTGGCCTCCAGAGAGGCGGTGGGGACAGTGGGCATCGGTGGGCTGTGGACGCTGGGGCCCCC
Source organism: Mustela nigripes (assembly GCF_022355385.1). Taxonomy (NCBI): domain Eukaryota; kingdom Metazoa; phylum Chordata; class Mammalia; order Carnivora; family Mustelidae; genus Mustela; species Mustela nigripes. Next base: position 83,279,760 of record NC_081571.1, on the reverse strand, counting down.
TCCTGTCGGGAGCTACATGGTGGTGGGCGGGGGAGGGGAGAGGGAGGGGAGAAAGACCACGTGCAGCCGAAGGGCACCGCCACCGATCTGACCCCATGACAGCGTTTCAGGGCAGAGACAAGAAGGGAAGGACCAGAAGGCAGAAGCCGAAACCAGCCAAGCCACACCAGCAAAGACGCCCCCCGGCCAGGGCCGGGGGGGGGGGGGGGGGGGGCTCCGGGGCTGCCAGGAGACCCCTCCACCGCCTGCCCTGCGGAGAGCAGCCTACAGCCGGCACCCTGCAGCCCACAGGAGGCCTGAGGAAGCTGTGCAAGTGGCACACAACGCAGGAAAATTGTGTTCTGGCTTAGGGGTTGCCTTTCTCTCTCTCTCTCTCTCTCTCTCTCTCTCTCTCTCTCTCTCTCTCGGTTAAATTCCCGCAGAAGTGTCCTTGTCATGTATGTGGGTGAGGGAGGCTCCTTCGTCGTCCGCGAGCTGCCCCCGCGGCTGCGGCACAAACTACACGAGAATTGATCTCAGGGTCCGACCGCCGTGAAAGGGACACAACGTGCAGATGACGCACAAGGTCAGGTCGGCGGCCGGAGCAGACCCATTCGGTCCCCGCGCCAGGCGTCCGCAGCCCTCCGGCACCGGCGGACGGAGCCTGCCCTCCCTCCCAGGCCGGCCTGCGGCCCGCGCGGCGCCCTTCCCGCAGGCGCTGCTCTTCTGACTTCCTGTTGAGTGATGTCGGGGTCTTTTTAAGCCCCCGGGCCCCGGCACAATTTATAAAGCGCCCGGTGAAGAAGAAGGGGGAGGAGGAGGAGAGCAGGGGGAGGCCGCGGAACCCCGGACAGCGTCCAGCCGGAAGGACGGGGTAGTACCAGCGACGACCTGGCGGCCTCCTCCCTCGGCTTCCCTGTGCTCATCGCCCGGCCGTTCCGCCCCGCTCGGGAGCACCAGGGACAAGGACGCTCACGGCTCGCACCACACAACTCGCTCCCGCTCATTTTAGGGATCACCCTCGGACTGGACGTATCATTAATCCCACTTCTTACACCTCGTTTACTTCAAACAAGTCGGAGGCGTGTTACCATCCCAGGCTCAGCAGCACACGGCCTCCGCGGGGCCACGCTGCCAGGACCGGCTCCCGGGGGAACGGACCGCCGTGATTAGGAAGCACGGTGCCACCAGCTCAAGGTGCTCTGTCCCCGCCCGCTGCCAAGCCCTCGCACGCACATGGGGGCCTTGTTTTGCTCACATCCCCTGGGAGTTACGTGTTATAGAGACACTCAGAAATTCCTGCTCACTTTTGGAAAAATGTCACAAAAGTCTGCAGAAACAGAGACGTCGGGATCTATAGACCTCAGTCCTCGAAGTGGTTTGCCAAGTATAAATGGGTCATGAAAGACCCTGGAACTAGACGTTGTTCCCTGTGGGGCTGCAGCCAGGCTCAGAGCTGCGCAGCACACACCACATCCCCAGAGATCATTCTAGAACCGAGGGGCATCCATTGCCCCTGATGCGACACAGAGAAGGAGCAAGGGTCTCAGTCAAAGCACTCAGCACACGGGGGGAGTGTGGGAGGGAGCCAGCCCAGCCCTCCCACAGGCCTTCAGCGCCGGACAGGGCACGGACGGACGCAGGCGCGCAGTGGCCTCCCGGCGCGGCCCCAGCCCCTCCCCCACCGCTGAGTTGGGCCCGCACCTGCCACGGTCGGCCGCTGTGACGGCAGGTGTGGCTATGGGTGTGAAAGGCACAGGCAGAATTTGTGACCTGCCTTGGGTAAGTCACACTCAGCCTCAGTGTCCGTCTCTGCAACATGGAGAGACTCCAGAGTGTACAGACTTCTGGGAACTGCGTGCGAAAGTTGGAGAGAATCTTATTCAAGGTCTCGCAGAAAGCCGGTGTGAGCCTGTTATGTTTGAACTGCACAGAAGAGAATTGCACCTTAGCACGATGCCAAGAAAGTCTCCCTTGAATACGATCTTTCGTTTGTTTAATCATCCAGCGAGCCACCACGCAGCCACCCATGCTACATCCACCCCCCACTCACTCGCGCGTCTGTCCGTCCGCCCACCGCCCACCATCTGCCCACCTACCCATCATCCAACCACTCACCCACGTTCCACCCAGGATCATCCACCGTATCATCCATCTGCCCGCCCACTCGCTCCCGTATCCGTCCGTCCGTCCGTCCACTCGTGCACCCAGCCAGCACTTACTGAGTAGCTCATCCTTGCACTCACGCTGGGACACAACAACAAAGCAGACGTCTGTGTCTTCGTGGAGGTCACCACCCAGCGGGGCTCCTCCGGAAGACCACCAGATTCACACGACGAGTGCAGAATTACACGCTGGCGGGCCGGGAGGCTAGGCAAAGTGAAGCCACAAAGTGACCAAAGTGACGGCCTTATTGGGCCGGTGCGAGGAGTCTGGGGGACGTCTTCAGAGCCTGAGGTCCGGCTGAGACGGGACGGGAGGCCGGGGCTCACGGCAGAAGGAGTAGGAGAGAGGAAGGGGGGCTGGCAAGTGGCATGGACCGCTGGGTGGGCAGCCGTGTCACCGTCCTGTGGCGGCCGTGTCACCGTCCTGTGGCGGCCGTGTCACCATCCTGTGGGCAGCCGTGTCACCGTCCTGTGGCGGCTGTGTCACCGTCCTGTGGGCAGCCGTGTCACCGTCCTGTGGTGGCCGTGTCACCGTCCTGTGGCGGCCGTGTCACCATCCTGTGGGCAGCCGTGTCACCGTCCTGTGG